>NW_006399791.1:7208351-7217876 GCF_000299155.1 Elephantulus edwardii | reverse complement strand
ATATATATTCTTTTTCATCAAATAGTTTATACTAAGACGGACAATTGACTTACTTTAGATATGAATGATACCGAATTAAGTTCAAATTCAACATAAAGGGACTGAAGGTTACTCGTTGGTGTCACAAGAAGTACAGGCTGAGAATCCATTCTCACAATGAGTACTTCTATTTATGGCCTACTGACGATCTCAGGGGGATAAAAACGTTGGAGAAAGGAGCTAGATGGGAGGGAAGAACTGACATTCATCCTCACCCCAATGGATATCTAGTTCCCTGAAGCCTCTCTGTCTTTATCAGCTGCTGCTGTGAACCATGTGTTCCTCTGCCCCCACCTCCTTCCTACTAAGATTATCTTTGTCAAGGGAAGCCCAGAAACTTCATCACTTAAGCGGCCCTGGCCCACGTTAAAACTGACACAAGGCTAGAAAACACGGTTCTAGATCAAGGTCAAAGACCCTCACTCTGAGTCTTAGGCAAGTTACCAAGCCTCTGTGAACCTGTTTCATTGTCCCAGGAACTCTCTCGTGAGGATGGACTTCGGTTAACAACGTGGGCAGCCATGAGGCGCAGTTCCTAGCGCAGGACAAGCGTTAACGGTCTTGGTTTTGTTCAGGGAAAGTTAGGGGAAGCAGTCGTCTGTTAGGGGAAGGGCCTCTCTGTTGCCAGAAGGCAAAGCCAGCCTGGAGCCACAGCAACCCCTGCTGGCCACGGGCAGGAAGTTCCAGCGTCGTGGGCAGAAGAAGCTAGTGGACCAAGGTGTCCAAGAATGCCCCAACTTTCCCGGGGGATGGCGAGGCGGCTCCGCTATGCAAAACTGGGGACCCCGAGAGGCTGGAGACGGCACATCTTGGGGCGGGGGCGTGGAGCCCAGGGCCCTGGTTTCCGCTTCCCTCCGAACTCAAGCAAGGCCCGCCCCCTTCCCCTGGGGCAGTTTCCCTATCTAGAAAACCGCGCCACCCGAAACCATCAGGTGATCGATTGCCTGGAGGTGGGAGGCGGGGGTTCCAGGCAGCACTTACAGGAGAATCTCTTGCTTGGTCAGAAACGTCAAGTCCTGGAAGGCAAAGCCACAGATGAGATCAGCCGGCAGCCCCAAAGCCGCGTCCGCCCAGCTGCCCTCTCAGCAACCCTGCTCCCGGGACGGGACCGCGCGAGCTCCCAGGAAACCGGTGCCCCGCGCACCTGGTACTCGATCAGCAGCTCCTTAGACAGGCGGCTGCCCGAGCCCCCCATCGCCGCTCGCGCACACCGCTCTGCTAACTCGGCTCGGGACACCGACAACTTTCTCACTTCCGCCCTCCAGTCGCGTCCCCGCCCCGTTCCCGTGGCAACCGCTCCCGGGGCCACCGCCTCGGGGCCCGCCCCCTCCTTAAAGTGCCCGGGAGCTCCCCGCTGGGTTTAGCCGGCAAGTTCCGGGCTCCGGGCTTCCCCGGCAGCCGGAGGCGGGGCCCGGGGCGGGCCCGGACGCTCCGGGGCGGAGCCCAGGCCTCCCGGCCCCGCCTCCAGGGTGGGCGGGCCGCGCCGCGTGCATGCGTACGGGCTGCGCATGCGTTAAGCGTCACCCTGAGAAGGAAGTCGCGTTGGGTACCTGGTGGCGGTGCCAGCCTTGTGACAGGTTCGTGGAATGGGCGTCTGGGAAGGTCCTTGAACCAGGGCATCCAGGAAATCTGGAGACTCACTGAGCAGTCAGCTGCCCAGCACTCGCTCATGTGTCAGTCCCCATGCCACCTCTTCCAGGAGTAGCCATAAAACCTTGTTGCAGTTGACTGAAGCCCCCTTGGGACCCAGGCTTTGTGCGTGTTTTTCTTCGATTCTTAGAACAGACCTACAAGGTAGGTTCCAGCGTAAAGAAATACAGAGGTCCGTCCTTGGACATTTAAAAAGCGGCTTTCCAGTCCAAGGCTCATTCCATTGCTTCTCATTGCTGTTACAACAGCCGGGATATGCTGCCTGACCCCACTCCACGCTCACGCCCAGAGTGCGTGTTCTTGGGCAGAGGGGACGAATCTGCTTGTCGTTGTCTCAGCCCCTAGAACTATTCTTGGCAGAGTAGAAGCGCAGTAAATACCAGATGAATGAATGAAACGACACTACTCAGAAGATGATTCCTTAGCAAACGGTCAAAGTGTTAATAACTGATTCTTCCAGTTCATTCCCTTCGAGCATATTAATCTCAGTTTAAAGTTACTAAGCGGGTAACCAAATCCTGCCCTCGGTTACTGGCTTCTTGGCCTCTCAGTTCTGGTCAACAATCCACCAGCCTCAGGGTCTTTGCACACTGTGTTCTCTGAACTGTGTTTTCCTTTCACTGGAAAATTTTCTCCCTAAACCACCCTTATCACGTCTTGTAGTCATCCTTCAGTTCAAGAGTCGCATTCTCAAGGAAGCATGTGCTGCTTCTTCCTGTAGTATTGTTTGTTGTGTACCGTTGGGTAATAACTAACTTCCAGGAAGTTAGAAAGAGTACAAAAAGAAACAGGTAAAACTAATTGCTTAGACAACAAACTGAGGGGATTAAGTTTTTCAAATGACCTTTTAGTGAAAGGAAGCATTAGGTCATCAATACAGAGAGTAAGTTAGAAAAACAGAATAAATAGTGCTACCTTTTAAAAAAAAATTTATTTGCTGTTTTATGCTTTAAGACTTTCCCGTGTCTTAGAATTTACTTGGGACTTGGCAAGAAAGGGAAGGAAGTGTTTTTGTCGCTAGACAGATTTTACATATTTTTGGGAGTTGGTTGGCTGAGGTTTGAGAATGAGTAATGTGCAGCCAGGAAAGAGGGCCAGGGGAAGGCATTTTTGTGAGCAGGTAGGGGCAGATTTGTCTGTATGGTTTGGGGAGAATTGTATAGGGGATTAACTGCTGGATGGGAGCAGAAAAGGAAAAGAAGGGTGCTTTATCTGTGGCTTAGGTTTGGAAAAGAAGAAGGTAATGTTTTGTATGAGATGTCTTCTTAATATTCTTTTTTTTCTTTTTTTTAATTATTAATTTCAATGAAAATTTACAGAGACTTTGGATTTCCATTCGTTTATTGTTGCACTTTTCTCCCCTCCCAACCCTCTCCCCCAGTATACTCCCCTCTTGGAAAAGTAAAAGAAAAATTCTTTCATTGTTTTACAATCCCTCCCCCCAGGTCCACTCCACTATGCAGCCTTCGCTCTGGACTCCTGTCATGACAAAACTACCTAGTCATATATCCCTTTTAAACAGTTTTCTCCCTCAGCTGTTTCAATGCAGTATACATTATTTAACTCATCTTTCTCAGTCTCCCCCCAACCCCAATGTCAATCCTGTTTTAAAACAGTGGCATCATGCAGTATTTGTCCTTTTGTGACTGAGATATTTCATTTAGCATAATGTCCTCCAGGGTCACCCATTTTGAATAATATTGTGTGAGTTCCTTGTTTTTCAGTTTAGCGTAGTATTCCATTGTGTGAATATACCACAGCTTCTCTATCCATTCGTTTGTTGATGGGCACTTAGGTGGTTGTTTCCAACTCCTTGCTATTGTGAGCAAAGCCGCAATAAACATGGGTGTGCGTATATTTGCTTGGATGTCAGTTATGGTCTCTTTGAGTTATATTCCCAGTAGTGGATTGCTGGGTCAAATGGTATCTCTGTTTGCAACTTTTTGAGAAAGTGCCATACCATGTTCCACAGTAGCTGCACCATTAATATTCTTTTTTAACTGGTTGAGAAGGATGAGCAGAGAGATGCAAAAGCAGAGAGTAAAGAAAGTTTGAGTATAGGAAACCTCTGACCATTTGCAATTTCAGTACCTATGTTTTTTTTTTGTAGGACAGATTGAGCGTGCTGAATTTAGGTTATGAAATTTGAGAATCATTTAAATAAGGTGTAATGCCAAAGATGCATGAGTTTTTGAGGAGGCAGAACAAAGGACTGTCTTTAAATTAGGCATAAAGCCGAAGGTGCATGAGTGTTAGAGGAGGTAGACCAAAGGACTGTCATTGGTACAGAAGGTCCAGCCTCCATATTGAGATAAAATTGAGCCTGGGCATTTAGGATCTGACTTGCCAGAAACTTGCTGAGCAGATCCTCTGACAGTCAAAAAAGCATCCTCTTGTGGGTTATCAGGAAGGGAGTCCCCTGGGAGCCACCTGGCTCCTGAGAGGAGGGAGAGGGTAACAGAAAGGGAGTAATCAGTCCCTGAACACCTCAGGGAATGACCATAGGCTCTTACCTCAATCTGAGGGATAGCATTAGGCACTTGAGAATTGAGGCCTGTGTTGGATGTTGTAGGATTTAAATGGTAAAAGGCCTTAGACCTTTGGAACCAGAAGGAAAGTAAGGTCTTATTATCAGGAGATAGACATTATCAGGTTTCGTCAAGGAATGATCAGCTCTGGGGGCAACTGCCTCTTCAGGAGGAAGTTTTCACCTCAAGAATATAAATTTCCTGATGGCAGAAATCTAGTCTCTGCTACTTGTTATTGTACTTTTAGTATACATTGCAGATAACTTAGAAAGACTTGGGTTAAGTGGTTCAGTGAAATGTTGAGTGGAGTTTATAGAAGAGGCACCCCAAGAAAATTGAAACTAGCATGAGCTGGGAGTTTGAAAGAAAGAGTGAATGAATGCCATCTTAGATATATAGTAAATAGATTTCCTAAATCCATTTTTAGGTTCACACTTAATAAAATAACTTAAGACTTCACATTTTATAAAAAATATGCTTCATTTTATTTTTGGTGGGTCATTTCATGGTTTATGTGTCTTGGGGTTTATTTTTATTTCTTTTCAGTTTGATTATTGTGAAGTCTCTGGACCAGAAAGCTGAGGAAACACAAACTTGGACTAAACGCGTCAAGTTAATGCCCCTCCCTGACATCTCTAGGTCTGCAGAGCTCCAGAGGGCCAGTGAGAGAGAGGTAATAGTTCTCTCCTCGAGGGACAGGCCCTGGTCACTTACACAGACATCAGGCCATGTTCATCCAACTAGTTCAGTAGACAGGCATGTGAAATCACTCCAGGGCAGTGGAAATGCTCCTCCCAAAAAATGATGGTCAGCTCTGAAGCCCTAGGCCCTCATGTACTGACACTGTTCTCAGAAAAGCAGTTTAACAGAGTGCATATTCACGTTCTTAGCCTTGGGCAAATTCTAACCCTGCGTTCTATTTGGAACTTCTTTTAATAAGAAAAAAATATATGCAAAGATGGATGTATTTAAGATGTTCTCTGCAATACTAGTGTGTAATAGTATGAAACTGATAGATGTGTATATGTACAGCAGCTGGAGAATGGTTAAAAGCATAAGATCCATCTGTGTAAAAATGAAGCTGGAGCTGCCTAAATATTTTACTACTGGGTATTTTGTTTTTTACATAGTATTGCATTTTTTTGTGTCAGTTTGGGTGTTATGTTAAGGCTTATATTTGGTTTAGGGTTTTTTCCCCTCCATTTAAAAATATTCAACAATTATCTATAACTTTTACAAGAGAAAAAAAAGTTGGTAAGTAACTCTAAGCCAACAAAAATGTATGCTTATTAGCATCCGTTAGAATTATGAGTGATTTGTTTTCTAAGTATTTCTTTTATCAGTGGCATATGTTGCTTTTGTAATCAGGTGAAAAGGTAAAAGTTACTTGAAAATAAAGTCTCTGAAGATGAGGCCTTTATACATTTTTCTCCTAATCATTTCAGGTCAGCCCCATGGCCAATTGGCATGATTCAAGTGAAGCTACCTACCTGCTGCCTCCACTCAGGGAAGACTGGGAGGGGCACGGCATCCCTGACTTTGTGTACAGGCAGGAGGACCTGCTGGCAGGAGAGATCCAGTGGCCCAGGAATTCACCTGCGGTTCTAGGGGCCCTGCCACTTTCTCGCTTTGACTCTGCCGTCTGCACTGCCTGGAGACAGCGGATGGAGCTGGGCCTCTTCCGTTACTGCCTAGGGAACCTGCAGACTCAAATCCTCCCTGGTGCTGTGGGTTTTGTGGCTCAGCTGAATGTGGAGCGAGGGGTGCAGAGAAGACGCCCCCAGAGCATCAGGAGTATGAGGCAGGCATTCGATCCGAAAGAATTTAACTTCACCAAAATCCAGCAGGGAGAAACCCTCTTCCGCTTGCGCCGGGAGCCTGACCTGCCAGGTGCTCCTGGGCAAGAAGACATCCTCGTGATGATCAATGTGAGCCCCTTGGAGTGGGGCCATGTGCTGCTGGTGCCCGAGCCGGCCCGGGAGCTGCCTCAGCGCCTCCTGCCAGGCGCACTGCGTGCCGGGGTGGAGGCCGTGCTGCTGAGCCGACACCCAGGCTTCCGCGTTGGCTTCAACAGCCTGGGCGGCTTGGCCTCGGTGAACCACCTGCACCTACATGGTTACTACCTGACCCACAGACTGCCCGTGGAGGGAGCGCCGAGCAAGCGCCTGGACCCTGGGGGTCGGCTGCATCTGCTCCAGGCTCTCCCAGCCCCTGGCTTCCTTTTTTACACCTGTAGCGCAGGACCTGAATTGGAAGCCTTGGTAAGCAGGGTGTGTCGGGCCACTGACTACCTGACTGACCATGATATTGCACATAACCTCTTTGTGACCCGGGGAGCCCAGGCTGGAAAGGCATCACCTTCCTCAGCCCTCACTGGGGTCCGAGTGATTCTCTGGGCCCGGAAGTCTAGCTTTGGGGTTAAGGAAGGTGAGGCTTTCAATGTTGCCCTCTGTGAGCTAGCCGGGCACCTTCCAATTAAAACATCCCAGGACTTCAGCAGCCTGACAGAGGCAGCTGCTCTGACCCTTATTGAGGACTGTCTTCTGCCTCCAGCCCAGGTGGAAGAGGTCCAGGCAGCACTGGTGGCCCTGGTGACCCAGGAGGAGCAGGACTCCTTCTCCAGGTAGTTGTTTAACTGAGGCCTGTTTATGTGGCTCTTGGGCCTTGTCATGGCAGCCTTCTCACCAACAGGAGGGGGTAAAGAACAGATGAAGTCTTTAATAAAGAACAACCTGGGAACAAGTGTAACAACTAGAACCTCATGGTTTGATCAGCTGCTTCCCTCCTCCTCTCACCCGAGAAGTGTCAAACCTATTGTTAAAAAGGAGAGGATGTGAAAGTTACACACTCCTAACTTTTTTTTAAAGAGTCTATTGCCGGCATTGAAGTCTATGGGGGAGAGAATAGTCTAAAAGTATTATATTTTAGGGCATTATTTTTATCGTAGGAGTATGCAATGAGAGTTGCAGAGTGGATTATATTTGGGGGTAGGGGGTGGGGTTTGGGGAGGTGCAGGGGGGTGGGGATTGTGTGCCAATGAGGGAGTTTTTCTTTTGCTTTTCAAGGAGAGGAGCAAATGGGGGGGAGGGGGAGGAGTTTTTGTGGGGAGAAGGGTGCAACAATGAATGAATGGAATTCCAAAATCTCTGTAGTTGTTCATTGAAATGAAAAATAAGCAAACTAAATTAAAAAAAAATTTTTTTTTAAAAAGAATCTATTGCCTTGATTTTTAAAATTTTTTTATTTGAGTGAAGGTTTACAAATCATATTTATTTTTTATAAAATCATTTAGAGACATTTTCTTTTTTAACATTATTTGCCATTAATTAATGTAACTGATTACAATGTCTAGACAGACAGAATGAGCCTCTTTTTTCCCCTCTTCACCTGACTTATCTATTTATTAATCTTTACTCCCCTCTCCCTCTTTACCCCTCCCTATTATCCCTTAGGGTTGATCTGTGTGTAAATCTTTCCTTAGCTTTTTGTAATAATGGTCTTACATCATAATACACATAGTATAATTTGTTCTACATTAATCCGTGTGGTGCAGTATTTTACAATTCCTTGATCATTTTTTAGTGATATGTAATACTCCATGATGTAAATGCACTGCATTTCTTTAGCCATTTTCTTGAGCCGTTTGTATGTTGATGGTCATTTAGGTTGTTTCTAACTCTTTACTATTGTAAATAATGCTGCAATAAAAATGGGTGTGCTTGAATGTCTGTTTGTGCCCATACTCTTGTTTCTCTGGAACATACATACCTAATAGTGAGATTGCAAAATCCAATGGTATTTCTATCACTATCTTTCTAAGGAAGCACCAAAGTTCTCTCCACAGTGGTTACAGCATTTTACATTTCCACCAGCAAAGTATGAGCGTCCCAGCCTCCTCTGCACCCTTGGTCGCCTTTGTTCTTTGCTATGTGTCTGAGCTTTGCTATAGCTGCCAGTGTGCAATGAATTGTTTCCTTGGTTTTTTTGTTTTTGTTTGTTTCCTTGTTTTGATTTTCATCTTTCTAGTAGCATTTGTCCTTGTGGAAGTGTTGGAGAAGACTGTAAATTTTAGAGATGAGTCTCTTATCAGATGTGCCCTTGCCCAGATATTTTTTCCTTATCTTTCATTTTCTTTTCCTAATCAACTATCTTATGCTCTGTTGATAGTTTATTTTCATTTATATTTGATTGTCCATTTATACTGTATAAGGGCTCCTAAACTTGCCTTTTTACAGTGGAAATTGTATCTCATCTGCTGTTCTGGGTAAAATGTTTGGCAGCCGGATACTGCTCTAAGTTGACCATCTTGATTAAGGCAGGCTAGGGAGAAGGATTGGCCATCCAATTCTGAAACAACAGGCCTTTAAAAACCCTATGCAAAATACAGCACACTTAAATTAGACTAACAGATATAGCACAAGAGGCTGAGCCCTCCAGTTGGCAAACACAAAGGAGGAAGAGCAGTTGCAAGAAGACACTAGTTATTGAATGTGGAATGTGAGAAGCATGATTGTAGGTAAATTGAATATTTATTGCTAAGAGAAATGGAACACATAATATTAACACACTAGGCACTGGAGAAATGAGATGAATTGGCATGGGACTTTTTTTTTTTAGAAAATGTATACTTTGAAATAAAACAGTTATGTTAAAAAACAATGTATACTTTATATGGTATTAACAGGTTTGAACATATTCTTTTTTTAAAAAAAAATTTAATTTATTGTTACACATTTTCCTCCCTGTCCGCCCTTACCTGCCAGATCACTGTTTTCTTTGGAAAAAAGTTCTTTCATTGTTATATAGTCATCCCCCCAATCCAGACCACTTTACTATGCAACTCTTATTCTGGACTCTTGTCATGTCAATAATACCTAATCATATGTTCCTTTTATACAGTTCTCTACCTTGTCTGTTTCAGTGCTGTGTACATTATTTATTCCCTCTTTTCTTAGTTTCCCCCAGCCCTCATATTAGCCTTGTTCTAGAACAGTGGCATTTTACAGTATTTGTCTTTTTGTGACTGAGATATTTCACTCAGCATAATGTCCTCCATGGTCACCCATTTTGTATACTATTTCATGAGTTCCTTGTTTTTCAATGTTGCATAATATTCCATTGTGTGAATATACTGCAGATTCTCTATCCATTTATTTGTTGATGGGCACTTGGGCTGTTTCCAACTATTGTGAACAAAGCAGCAATAAACATGGGTGTGCATATATCTGCTTGGGTAGCAGTTCTGGTTTCTTTGGGGTATACGCCCAGTAGTGGAATTGCTGGGTCAAATGGTATTTCTGTTTCCAAC
>NW_006399791.1:7168735-7205671 GCF_000299155.1 Elephantulus edwardii | reverse complement strand
AACAACAACAACAAACAAACCTCTGGGATTGCAGTGCAGCTTCTTGCCACTAGGACACCAGAGCTCCCAAGGACTCCAGTCTTTTCACAACCTTGCCAACATTTGTTGTTTGTTGTTCTGTTAAATTTTGCTATTCTTATTGGGGTGGTATGATATCTCATAGATGTTTTGAGGCATGGGACATTTTTAATCAAGCATGTGATACACTTTGCTGGAAATGGAAAGGTAAAGAAAAATGGGATCACATTCATATTTAAAAAAACCATTTCCAGATCCATCTTGAAATACAATGTTAGTGACAGGATACTATCTATACTCACACAAAGAACACCTGTCAATACCACCATCATTCAAATAAATGTGCCAACAACAAGAGCCAAAGAGGAAGAAATAGACTATTTCTGCCAACTTTTGCAGTAGAAATCAATCAAGCTTGCAACCAGGATGCACGAATAATAATGAGTGACTGGAATACAAGAATTGGGAATGGAGAAGAAGAATCAGTAGTTGAAAAACTTGGCTTGGTGACAAAAACAAGGCTGGAGGCAAATGATGGAATTTTGTCATTATTCATTGCAAATACTTTCCCTCCTCCCCCAAATATCTTTTATAAGAAACGTAAGTGGCGAGGGAGCTCTGATGTCTTAGTGGCAAGAAGCTGTGCTGCAATCCCTAAGATGCACAGTTCGAATCCACCAGATGCTCTCCTGGAGAAGGAGGGGCAATATCCTGTGCCAATCGGATCTGATTCAATGGTACACAGCAAGAAAAGAAAACCATCAGTGGCAACTATATACATGGACCTCACCTGATGGTATGCACAGAAATCAGATTGACTATTATCAGTGGAAAGAATTGTTGGAGAAGCATCATTATCAGCTAGGAAAACTAGGTCAGGTGTGATTGTGGAACAGACCACCAACTACTTATAATATGCAAGTTCAGACTGAAACTGAAGAAAAATAAATCCACAAGAACCAAAATTGGACATTGAGTCAAAAAGGCCAGATGAGATGTGGGAGGATATCAAGACTGTTACCCATGAAGAATGTAAAAGGTCATTTCAAAGAATGGCAGTCTAGAACTCAGGCGCGCCTGATCTAGGCTTTCACAATTGAACTTTGCAATCACTTGCTGTGCATCAGAGATCTGGACAATGACCAAAGATAACAAGAATTGATGCCTTTGAGTTGTGGTGCTGGAGAAGAGTATTGAACATACCATGGACTGCCAAGAAAACGAACAGGTCTACCCTGGAGAGAGTGGAATCGGGATGCTTTTTTGGAGCCAAGAACTTTGAGACTCAGTTTCACATACTTTGGGCATTTAGCTAGGAAAGGCCAGTCTTTAGAGAAAGAAATCATGCTTGAAAGGATGTAGGGACAGCAAAGGAGAAGACCCCAGATGAGATGGATTGACTCAGTACTGGAGTAATGGGGGTAGGTGTATAAGACACAGTAAGACTGGCTCAGGATTAGAGGTTCAGAGGTTCAGAGCTATTGTCATGGTCAACTTGATGGTATATAACAAGTCTTGGCCTTAATTTTGTCTTTGCTGATATTTATCGTTTTAAGTCTTAGTCCTTGATCCCCCATGAATTAATTTGTTGTGGTTCTTTTTTTAAAGCATTTATTTAGGGAAATGGGATGAGGTGACCATGACACAATTTTTTACTCCTCTCTTGTTGTGTACCCCAGCCAACCTGTAGCTGACCCTTGGTTGGGTCTCCAGAGGCAGTCAGTTGCATGGGAGGAGATTGCCCATCCCTTTCCCATGGAGCATCCAGTGGACCTGAACCGTATACTTTTGGGACCATAGCGCAGCTTCCCACCACTAGGCCACCACAGCTCCCTGGTGAGTTAGTTTTGTTTATGGTATGAAGGAAGTGTCTTGTTTCAATTTTATGCAAGTAGATAAACCAGTTTTGCCAGGACCATTTGTTAAAGAAGCTGTCTTTTTCCCCACTTAATGAATTTCTTCTCTTTTGTCCATAAGTGGATAGATTTATTTCTGGGTTCTCGATTCTATTCCATTGGTCTGTATACCTGCCACTGTACCAGTCCCAAGCTATTCTGAGTCTTGTGGCAGTGTAGTAAGCTTTGAGATGAGAAAGTGTAAAGCCTCCTACTTTGTCGGGTTGAGTTGTTGGGGTTTTTTCCCCCCTCAGCAACACTTTTCTTATCCTAAGTGTGTCTTTTCCATTCGCACTTGGTGATTACTTTTCCATCTCAGAAAAATGACAGGACCTAGATCAAGGTTACATTTTCTTTTTTGATTGCTTTAGGTAGTAGTGTAATTTTCACAATGTTAATTAAGTCTTCTGATCCGTGAGCATGGCTTGGATTTAATTTATGTAGGTCTCTCTGGGTTTCTCATAGTATTGTTTCATCATTTCCTTTGTATCTTTTACTCATCTCATTGCTGTGGCATCATAACCAATTCATAGCTGACCCTTCTTTGAGTTTTGAAGGCTGTAAGTCTCACAGGTGATTGCCCATCTTTCTCCTGAGGACTGGCTGGTGTGTTCAGCTCCTAGAGAGACATAGCCACTGGGTTAACAGTGCAGCTCCCTGTGGACCACGCACGCCACCTGAGCTCCCTTATTTGTTTCATGTAAGTCTTTTGTATCTTAGGTTAAATTTATTCCTAAAGGTTTCATCTTTTGGGTGGCTATCATCAATGAAATTGTTTTCCATATTTCCTTTTCCAAGTTCTAATTATAGTGGAATCTGACTAATTGTATGTTGATCTTCTATCCTCCCACTTGGCTGAATTGATCTATTAGATCCAGTAATTTTCTTGCTGAATCTTTGGGGTTTTCTAAATATAGGATCATACCATCTATTAATAGTGATTATTCCTCTTTGCCAATTTGAATGCCTTTTGTTTCCTTTTTCTTGCCTTATCACTTTGGCTAGGACACACTCTGCTAACTTTAGAGGAGAAGATGACTGAGCTTCACTCTTCCTTCAGCATCAAGTCTTAGGAAAGTGGTAATTCTCCAGCTTATGTGCCCACCTCCTTCCTGCACTTCTCTCTGTCCTCACCTCTCTGCTCATTCTACTCTTGCCCATCACTCTCGTTCCTTCCTAACATTCTGCCCCACTCCATTCCCAGACACTTATATCACATCTTGCACCTTCTACCTGGCCCCAAGACTGGAAGCAAGGTGTTCTCACAACAGTTTTAAAGTTGTGCTAAGCCTCAGCCAGCCCTCCTAGGATCTTTCTTAGGCACTTCTCAAGCATCTTATGATATTGTTGTTGTGGTTATATGCCATCAAGTTTTCTGTGACTCATAGTGACCCTATGTACAACAAGCTCTGGAGCCTGCCCTGTCCTGAGCTTGTCTCCCCATTACCCTTGTTACTGTATCAGTCCATTTCGTCTGAGTCGTCCTCTCCTGCACCGTCCCTCTACCCTTCCAAACATGATGTCCTTCTCCAAGAATCAGTCCCTCCTGGCCATGTACCCAAAGTATGTGAGACAGAGCTTCAAAATCCTAGCCTCCAAGGAGAAACTTGGTTTCACCCTCTCCAAGACAAACCAATATGTTTTCTTGGTGGTCCATGGTGCGTTCACGATTCTTCACCAGCACCACAGTTCAAAGGCATCATTCTTCTATCATCCTTGGACATTGTCCACCTCTCTGATGCATAGCAAGTAATTATGAAGATCGTGGCCTGGATCAGGTGCACTTTAGTTTCTAGACTGGCATCATTGCTTCTCTGGAAAGGTCCCTGACAGCAGATTTACCTAATGCAGTTGTATTTTGATTTCCCAACTGCTGATGCCAAGGATGTTGATTGTGGAGCCAAGCAAGCTGTAACTCTTAACAACCTTATGATAAAGGCTCTCATAAAATCCACATTCAGGTCCTTTCCCTGACACTTTTGTCTGAGTTGTTGTGTGTTGTCAAGTTGGAACCAATTCATGACTGACCCTCCAGCAAATTTTCAGAGGCAGTAAATCACATGGGAAGAAATTGCCCATCCTTCTCCCATGGAGCAGCTGGTAGATCTGAACTGCATACCTTTGGTTTTGCTGTGAAGCTGCCTACCATATGCCACAAGAGCTTTCTATATTTGAGTTAGTCTGGGAATTTTTTTCCCCCAAATCTCATCACTTTGTTCTTATTCTATAGCTTTGTGCACTGGTTCCAGAGGAGATCTCTAGCTACTGCTAGGAGACCAAAACAAAAACAAACCAAAAGAAACTTGGACCCATGTGTTACAGAGAAGAACTGAGCTACATTACATTTTCTTGACTAGAGTCTTTGTTGAGGGAGCTCTGGTAGCCTATACGAGAGGATGTTGCACTGCCAACCCAAAAACAGGCAGTTCAAATCCACCAGCTGCTCCATGAGAGAAATATGGGTAGTCTCCTCCCATGTGTAGCCTCCAAAAACTCACTGGAGGTTCAGCTGTGAATTTGTTCGAACTCAAAAGCAGTGAGTTTGAGTTTTTTGTTTGAATCTGTGTGGAAACAGACCAACTAGCCTTTCCTTCCATAGCACTGCTGGGTAGGATTGAACTGCTAAACTTTTTTTTTTAATTGTATTATTTTTACATGTACCGTCAAATCAGATCTGACTGGTACAGGAGGAGATCTGGTGGATTTGAACCGTGTACCTCTGGGATTGCAGTGCAGCGTCTTGCCACTAGGTCACCAGAGCTCCCTTGAACTGCTAAACTTTTAGATAGTATCTAAGTAAAAACTGTTAATATCACCTAGATATACTTGTGTATAGAAGATACATATTTGTATGGGTTTCTGTAACTTGTGTGTAAAAGGGACATACTTCTATGTAAAAACCTGTTTTTCTTGAACCAATACCAACTCATAGTGACCCTGCTGCTCTCTGGAGATTCCAAGGTTGAAAAGAATATCAGGAGGAAACTGGAGATTCCAAGGTTGAAAAGAATTATCAGGAGAAAACTGGCCTCTTTTTTCCCAGAGAATTGCTGATTTATTTGAATTGCCAGAGACTCATGGCCTTTGGGTCAGCAGTGCAACTTGCTATGGACTAGCTACCTGCTGACTAATGGTTATTAACACACAAAAGCTAAGGACATGTTAAGTCTGGATCTCTACAGAAACGATTTTCACTGCTACCACTCCTGCCCCAAACGCCATGAGGAACAGAATCACTGTCCACAAGATAGGGACAGAGGAAACTTCTTAGAGCTGAATAAGGAGGTTCACAAAAGTGGGTATTAGCTGTTGGATAAAGGGAATTTAAATTGTCAATGATTTCTTCTTATTTGTAGAGTCAACACCCTTGACACCAGCGGTCAAGAAATCAGGAGACATATTGCCTTGAGAAAGTCTGCTGTTAAGGAACTCTCCAAAGTTTGGGAAGCCAGAAGTCTAATTTTAAGGCACTATCTCTAGGGGAAGACTTTCTTCTTCATTCTGCTCTAGGGAAGATCCTTCCTTGTTTCTCAATATCTGAGCTCAGCCTTCCCTCAACATCTCCATGTGTCTCAGGATCAGTCTTCTGAGTCTGCAAGTCTAGGAGATATTCAGCATAGAGACCCTGGCCCAAAGATAAGAGTCTTCCAACCACCACCTCTTCTTTCTTGATGGTGCTGAGGTTCCTCTCTTCTGGCCTCCAATTTATAAATATAAAAGATCACACTCCAGAGAATCTCCTCTGAAGTGGCATCAGGGCTGTGATATAGGTAAGGATGGTTCATCCCACACTAATCCTGCCCATTAACATAATACATAGAACTAAATCCTTGTTAGTATAACCCAATCCTGCCTCTGAATGGAACAAGGAAACATTGCATGGTTTAAAATCAGGAAAAGTGTGCATCATGGTTGTCTCTTTTCCCTATACCTATTCAATCTGTAGAAAGCACTGGTGGCCTAGTGGTACAAAGCTATGCTGCAATCCCAAAGGCATGCTGTTTGAATTCATCAGCTGCTCTGTGAGAGAATGAACATTCTCCTGTCATGCAATTTACTGCCTCTGAAAGCCCACTGCAGGGTCAGCTATGGGTTGGTTCTGACTCAGAAGCACACAACAACATTCAGTCTGTATGCTGAGCAAATAATACCAGAACCTGGACTATATGAAGAAAATCATGGCATCGGGATTAAAGGAAGACTCATCAACAACCTGCACTATGCAGATTACTTTGTTTGCACGAAGTAAAGACAACTTGAAGCACTTGCTGCAGAAGATCAAAGACTATAGTCTTCAATATTGGCTACACCTCAACATCAAGAAAACAGTAATTGTCATCATTGAATCAATATGCAACATCATGATAGATGGAGAATAGGTTGACGTTGACAGTGATTTTAGTTTACTTGATCCACAAAGCCCATGATAACAGCGTGGGGAGCTCTAGTGGTCTAGTGGTAAGAAGCTGCACTGCAATCCTGAAGGCTCGCAGTTTGAATCCACCAGATGCTCTTCTGGAGAAGGAGACACAATCTCCTCCTGTACCAGTTGAATCAGATTCAATGGTACACAACAACAACAGCAGCAGACATACTGCATTGGGAAAGTCTGCTCCCTAGGGACTTCTCAAAGAAGTGCTAAAGAACAAGGATGTCATGCAACAATGAATGAATGGAAATCCAAAGTCTCTGTAAATTTTCATTAAAATGTAATAATAATAATAAAGAAAAGGGGGAAAAGCAAGCAAGCAAACAATGTAGGTATACAGAATGCAAAAAAGAACAAGGATGTCAGGGGTTTTTGGTTTGTTTTTTGTGTGTGTGTGTACCATCAAATCATATCTGACTGGTACATGAGGAGATTGCCCCTCCTCCTCCAGCAGAGCATCTGGTGGATTTGAACCACGTGCCTCTAGGATTGCAGTGCAGCTTCTTGCCACTAGGCCACCAGAGCTCCCAAGGATGTCAGTTTTAAGGTGAATGTTATTAATTGGTTCTTATACTTCTGAAAGTTGGGCAATGAATAACAATGATTTTATTTTATTGGATAAGAGTACTGAATATTTTATGGACTGCCAAAAGAACAAACAAATCTGTCTTGGAGTAAATACAACCAGAATCCTCCTTAGAGGCAAAGTTTTGAAACCTTGTATGTTGTCAGCGTGTCATACTAGGAGATAGAGGGTCAGAGAAAGAGTGGAAGACCCTCAACAAGATGGACTATCACTGTGGACTTGAGTATATCAGAGATCATGAAGATGGCACAGGATAGGGCAAGCTTCATAGGGTCATTAGTAATGGTAGTCAACTCCAACAGCAGTAATGCTGCCTCATTAACAGAGGTTAGGATTTACAGCATATCACAGAATGGTTTAGCTTTAAGGAACATTATGTCAGGCTACAAAATAGAGAAGACAATAAAATACTGGGAATCCTGACCTAGCCAAATTGATACATTTTGGAAAGCACAATTCAGTCCGAGACATAAACCCTCAAATTTTTTTGAGTAATTTTACTCTTTCCCTCTCCAAGCCATTGCATAGTCATCCTTTGGTATCCTTTAGATCCTTAGGGAACTAGTCCCACAACATCTTTTGAGTATTGAAAATTGAGGATACCCAAGGGTCTCCTATAAAAAAGTGTATTGGGTATGACCTATGCCCATCCTCCTGTATGCATGCTTGTGATAAAGGGATTGCTTTGACTTATCCAATACTTTTAGGAGCTTTCCTCAGCCCTGCCAATATTTTACAATCTTAGGGTGGTTGAATCAGCGGATGCATTCTTAGGTGCTCACTTTATTTAAAATATTTCCTGTCTGAAAGGAGTAAAGATGATCATTGTCATAAAGTGACTAAGATGATTAATTCAATGCCCGGAGGTTCCCAGTTTCTTCCTAGGACTTGTCACTTAAAAAGCAAGATCCCTCACCCCCCCCCCCGGCCCGATGTCAACATAATAATTTGGGTATGGTTTGTTCAAGTATTCCAGTATATACTAAGTAAAACAAACAATTCAATAGAAAACAAAATGACAAAGCTTATTAAAACAAGGATAGCAGGGAGGAGGTAGCCTTGTTTTTATCTCTTATCTTCAACCTACAGAATAGGGGCAGGTCACGTTGCCCTAGTCCTGCTGATGTCAGGTCCAAGAGAGACCATCTGCCCAAGGGTTCTTCAAAAGGGTAGAATAGTCATTAACTCTAGCCATACCTCAAAACAAGCAAGCAAAAAAAAAAAGGGGGGGGGGAATACAGTGATTAAATTGAGGTCGAGAGTAATATCAAGATGGAGTCACTTTTGCTCAGTTCATGATCAGATTGGCATTCAAAGAAAATCCTTCCTTGGCCCAAAGAAGATTTTTGATAAAAGAAGGAGGGGGAAAGTCAAGTGGATTTTCTTCATGATGGGTACTTCTCAGCCACATGAGAATCTTTAAAAAGGGAGTTTGAGACTGAAGTATTTTCAGAACTTAAGTAAGAACACTTCTGTGGAACCCTCTGTACCTGTCCCAATTAAGGAAACAGGGCAGGAAGTGCCAGTCCAGCCCAGGACTGCTCCACTCCTTAGCTTGTACTGGAAACTCCTTGATGGAAGGTCTCATATGTCAAGGGGTTTGGAAGCTTAATCTTGTAAGAAATTTTAAAGAGCTTTAGAGAGTGGCAGGTTTGCATTTCATGGGGGGGGGGGAAGATGAATTAATGGATCAAGGATGGAAAAATAGGGCATCAAATTAAGAGGCTGCCAATGGTTGCTCTGAATTGGGAGCTCTGGAAATACAGTACCCTGGAGTTTGAATCTACCAATGGCTCTGAGGGGAGGACGGGCAATCTACAAAGATGAGTCAGAACCAACTCCACTGGCAGTGAGTGGAGAATGGTGGTAATTTGGCCAAGCAGTGATGTTCTAGTTCTGTTCAAAGAGGAAAATTAGCATCTTTAAAGTCAAAGGCAGAGAGTGGGGTGGAGCTCCCCAATTAAAACAAGCTTGGAAGGAGGAGTGGCATCCACTTCCATAAAAGCTTTCCTCCGGAAACCCTATGAACCTGGAGAGAGGATGAAAGGCACCCAAGCGTCGAGGACTCTTCTTCATAGGGTCGCTATGAGTCCCTAACCCTGCGACTCGACGGCACTTAACAACAACAAAGCCAAAGGGCTCATGAGCATTTCAAGGCAGGAACAATTGAGATATCATGTGCTAAATATAAAGGCCAATTAAGTAAAAATGTCCATGATTTTATAAGAAGGGAAATTTCCAAAGTGTCCTCTGGATTTAGCCACACACAAGATCAATCCTGTAAGTGACATGTTGCGCTGAGGAGGTGAGGAGGAGGAGCAGCAGTCAGACAAGTGGATGGATGTCAGGAGGAGGCAGTGAAGGAGAACTCTGATAAGATGGTTCAGTGATCTGCCTTAGCCCCAGTGGACACCTGGGCAGGGTGGGCATGTGGCAGTACATGCCCTCACTGCAACTGTCTCTGCTGAGTGCATCCTGCTCAAATCATGATGATTGCAAAATTGAAGGAAGACAAGATTACAGACTTGAGAAAATTGCAGACTGGCCTGCAGGTTCAAAAAAAAGGATCAAACTCAAACTCATTGTGGTCAAAAGGGAACAGACTCATAGCTGACCCTCCAGAGGTTTCCAAGATTGTATATCTAGTGGGTGGAGATCGCTGGTCTTTCTCTCACAGGGCCTCTAGGGGATTCAGGCTTCCAGAGGGGTTGCTTTTGGCTTTACAGTGTATTTCCCTACAGACTACACCACCAGAGGTCTAGGACAGTGGGGAGGGGAGCATTTGTATAAATATGGAAATATGACAAGTTCCACAATCCATTATGTTAGCCAGTGGCAGGAAGGCCCATACGCTGTCAGTCCCAGAGGGCACATATTTGCATCCCCTTCAAGTTTGCTGTCAGGACCCCTCCAAAATACTACTGAAAAGTAATGATGGCAGTCTGAAGACTAAGGTGCGCCTGGCTCAGGCCGTGGAGTTAACAATCACTTGCTGTGCATCTGAGAACTGGACAGAAGAATGGATACTTTTGAACTGTGGTGTTGAGAAAAATACAGATTATCCCATGGAATGCCAAAAGAACAGACAGCCAGAGTGTTGCTCACTGAAGGCAAGCATGGTGAAGCTGCTGCTCTCATCCTATGGACATGTTGCTAGGAGGGGTTATTCCTTGGAAACGGACATCATGCTTCGGTAAGGTGGAGGGACAGTGTGAAAGAGAGGAAGACCCTCGACGAGATGGACTGACCCAGTGACTGCAGTAATGGGCTCAGGTGAGTTAAAGATGATGAGGATGGCACAGGATAGGACAGAATTCAGATTATCATAGGGTCTCTATAAGCCTGGACTCAGCGGTACCTACCACCACCACCCCAACATGGCCACGGCCGACTCCCGAGTGGGCGTGGTTCCGGCGAGGCCCCGCCCTCAGAACCCTTCTCCAATGGGGACCCCGTGTCCATGGCGACGGCGGTGGCGGCTGCGGGCTTGTTCTATCTAGGAGGGGCCGCCGCCGTTGGGATTTTGGAGCCTGCAGCGCGTCCAGCGGGAAGCCGGCTCCCTCTTACGATCAGCTAGGACAGTCTATTCCGTGGAACCGGGAGGTGGTCCTGGGCGCCCAACGACGCCCGGGCAGGAGTGGGAGCCTGGCAAAGGGTGAACATGAGCGATCCGCTGAGTCCAGCCCGGGGCACTTAGGCCCTTCTGTTTTCCTAGGAACCTCTGATGGGCAGCGTGCACGGCGGACTCCCCCTCCACAGACAGTGCACAAGGGATCTTAGCCATTCGGTGCCTTGTCTTTAGAAACGAAATCCTGGGACCGGGCAAGGGCCAGTTTAGGAGACCTTTGGTCGTCATTTCTATAAGCAAAGGTCTCCTTCATACGCACATGCACACTTACGCATGTATCCCCTTCTCACCCCTAGGACCTCCTAGTCATTCTCCATTTAGCAACCAATAGTCATGGTCCCAACCAGCCGATGCACCGCACCCCGTGTGTAAACCCCCGTGTGACCTAGGGAAGTATTTGGGCTTGTTACTGGGGAATTAATTTCTCAGACATCCGGAGGCCCCATTTACTTACTTGGAAACATCCCATCCTGCAAGGGGGATTGTTCTATTCTGAAGGGACAGTCTAGGAACCCCATGAAGGTCTTTTGGGAGAATTACTGCAGTCCTTTGGGGGGTGTGAGGGAGGGAAGTCTGATACTATGTCGCTCCACTGAACCCTTTTCTCTGAATCTAAGGGGATGGAGCCGAATACCTGTAAAACTAGTGAATCAGAGGAAGACTATAATGAGGAAGAGGAATCTGAGGAGGAATGTATTAAAGAGGAAGATACCATCCCTTCTAACCCTTCTCATGAGGCACTCTTAAAGGCTGACTACAAGGCATTTAGGAATGCAGTTTCCTTAATTATTATAGCCAAGAAAATTCCAACTGACCCACAGGTGTTAGAAGATGGGAGAAGAAAGAAAAAGCTGAAACGCAGGTAACAATTCCCTGCACTTCCTCACCTGCCAGGTTCTGGAATCATCCCCTTAGCTTCCCCTCAAGCCTTTGGGAGGTTAAGTTTGAGGTCTTCCTTTTAGCCTGAAAACCAGAAAATACAGGAACATTACCAACATTTTGGTGCAAAACAAATATAAAAAACACTGGTGTTGGCTCATTTTGGCATTTATTCAGCTTGCATAAAATGGTCTTTATGCGGCTTTTAAGAAAAAAAATCTAATGCAAGCAATTGTTTTATGTTGAAATTTTGGACTGCCTCTTTTTTTTAAAGCTTTGGCCTCTGGTGATTCTACTACATACATGAACAAATGTAATACCGTATTACGGCACGTACAAGCATGCACATGATCATGGGTGAAGTCCCTTTAATCTGTCCTGTTTTGCTTCCACTTTGCCTGTCTGCCCGTGTATCCACTTGTAGATTCATGTATATTCCCGATAATGCAGGACTGTGTATAGATAAAGGTAATAGTGTTTACCTCTGCAATCTCTGTCTATATTATTTGTGTGTCCCTTTTTCTGAGTACCTGGAGGTCTTTGTCCTTTCCTTCCAGCCTGATTTCTGTTCTTTCCTCTGTTCTAGACCTTTAACCATCAATCTGACCAACTGTAGATATGAGAGTGGTAAGTGGCCAGCTAGTCTTCCACACCATTGTGTGCTCTTACTCTGGGGATAATCCCCTAACTGGGTTCCTAACCGGGTTGCAAGGCAAAGAAGAGCTGCTCCGTGCAAAATCTGTACTGAGCTTGCGGAGTGCTTCCTGGCTCAGCTACTGACAGCTGTGGGGCGTCACTGTTTTAGTCTCAGGGTGATAAACTAACAACAAAATAAAGGCCACAAATCACTACTACTTCTCAACCCTTCCCAGTTTAACTAGAGAGACAAGACCAGATTTAGAAAGAGTTGTTTTCTTTTGTTTTTTTTTTCTTCTCTTTTTGAAGAACCTTAGGTAAAAAATGAAAAAATATTAAATCACAGCTACTTTAGTCATCTCCTTTGTTCCCTCCTATCCCATTGGCATTAGGGAGCTCTGGTGGCTTAGTGGTAAGAAGTTTCATGCCAACCCAATGGCACACAGTTCAAATCCACCAGTTGCTCTGTGGGAGAAAGATGGATGATTTCCCCTCATTTGGTTTACTGCCTCTGAAAACCCACTGGAGGGTCAGGTGTGTGTCAGGTCCAACTCCATGGCACACAACGACCACATCCTGACATCATGTCTGAACATGAGGTGACTGAGAGCGTGAGGAGTCAGTGTAAACTTTGGTAGGGACAGCTCTGCAGGGCACACATAATCCTAACTGAGGAGATCGTCCTGACTAGAGCCGAGCACCAGGCTCTCGTTTTCTTGGCCACACATTTTGGAGAGGCCCAGCCAGCCTCATAAACTCGGAATTGTCATGGAATTGTCTGCAGGTCACTAACCTGTAGAGCTGAGGTAAGAACTACCTCCGTCCTCAACCTGCCGTGTCAGGTCAGTCCCAAACCAGCTAACTCTAGGGCTTGTTGTTGGTGCCCAGGCTGCCACTACCCGCTTTCTTCTCTCTATAGTGCGACGGGCAGCACAGGTATGTGGCCTGAAGGAGGTGGGGGAGGACGAGGAGTGGACCGTGTACTGGACGGATTGTTCTGTGTCACTGGAACGAGTCCTGGACATGAAAAGATTTCAGGTACCGGCTTCCTCCTGACTAAGGCCTCAGGCTAAGGCTTAGGCTTCCCACCCCCACCCAGGAGCCTGAGTTTTCCACTCAAGTGGCTATATCCCCACGCGGTGCAGGAAAGAGCACATCCAGACACATTGCTCCAACGCTAATAGTCTTCTCTTGGGTCTCTGGAGCTTCTGTGCCCCCCACCTCATTATTTGTTGTAGAGGCCCATTGGCTTCCCTCTGGGCAGGTTCATGGGTAACAGCAGGGCCAGCTGAGTAGTCCATCTCCTAAGAAGCTTAGCTAGCATCCTTCATTCACTAAGAGACACTGTGAGGTGCTTGCTACCTGGCAGCAAGAAAGTCAGGAAATGTGAAGCAAGGTCCGTAAGAAATATATAGATTCTTCATTTAAAAAAAATCAGCTAAATGAGTCATTGTAATGATTAGCAATAAAACATTAAAAGGACCCATAGTTAGGAGCTCTGGTGGCATAGGCCGTGGCATGTTGTGCTGCCAACAATGACGCTCTATAAGCGTGTGTGTGTGTGTGTGTGTGTGTGTGTGTGTGTGTGTGTTGAGGAGCCAGGAAGGCAGTTGTTAGGTATTGCTGACTAGGTATTGACTCAGACCAACTTTGTGTACAACTGAACAAAACGTGGCTGGATTGTGTGGCTTCCTTGCAGTCATTGCTATATGTGAGTCCATTGTTGCACCCACCATTTAATCTATCTTGTTGAGGACCTTCCACTTCCTCTTTTTATAAAACTACTTTACCAAGCATGATGTCCTTCTCTTGTTATTGTTGCTGTGTACTGTTGAGTCGGAACTGACCCACAGCTCTGTAAACTCCAGTGGGTTTTCAGAGGCAGTTAATCACACAGGAGGAGATTGCCCATCCTTCTCCTAAGGAGCAGCTGGTGGCCTCGAACCACATGCCTTTGGAATTGCAGAACAGCTTCTTGCACTAGGCTACTAGAGCTCCAGTGTCTCCTAATAACATGTCCAAAGTGTGTGAAACAGAGTCTTGTCATCCTCTTGTGTAGGGAGCATTCTGACTGCCTCTCTTCCAAAATGGATTTGTTTGTTTGATTCCATGATTTATTCAATATTATTCACCAACATAATAACACAAAAGCATCAATTTTTCTTTGGTTGTATTTATTTATTCTTCAGATTTTCACATGTGTATGTTGTTGTTATGTGTCGTCAAGTCACCTGTGACTCATAGCAACCTATGCACAATAGCTCTGAATCTCGCCCTACTCTGAGCCATTCTCACTGCTCTGACACACCTACCCCCATTGCCACAGTTACTGTATCAATCTGCCTCATCTAGGTCTTCCTTTCCTGTGCTGTCACCCCACCCTTCCAAGGACAATGATAGCCCAAAGTATGTGAGATAGAGCTTCAAAATCCTTACTTCAAAGGAGCACTTTGGTTCACCGTCTCCAGGACAGACCTGTTTGTTCTCTTGGCTGTCCATGTTCAGTATTCTTCTCCAGCACCACAATTCAAAGACATCAATTCTTCTTCTGTCATGTGTGGTCATTGTCCAGCAAATTATTACTTGCTTAGCAAGTAATTTTAAAAGCTATGGCCTGAATCAGGTGTGCCTTAGTCTCTAGACTGACATTATTGCTCTTTAGCACTTCAGAAAAGTGCTAAATCTGACAGCAAATTTCCCTAATGAAATTCTTTTGCTTTCTTAACTGCTGGTGTCAAGAGTGTTGATTGTGGAGCTGACCAAGCTGAAATTGATAATAACCTCAATTTCATCTCCATCTATCATGGTGCTGCCAATTGGCCCAGTGTGAGAATTTTTGTCTTCTTGATGTTGAGCTTCAATTCATATTGAAGACTACAGTCCTTGACTTTCTTCAGCAAATGCTCAGTTTCAGCAAGCAAGATTGTGTCATCTGCATAATATAGGATAACATAGGTTGTTGATGAGTCTTCCTCTAGCCCTGATGCCACATTCCTCCTCATAAGTCCAGCCTCCTGAATGAGGTGACTTAAAATACCAGCAGGTAGGGGGTTGAAGAGACTAGATAACATAATCTGTTATACAACTAACTTTGGGAAAGAAGTCCAGAAGAAAACAGATACTGAGAGGCTTTTCCCTCCCCCCTTTTATTAAATTCATTTTAATGAAAGTTTACAGAGCCTTAGGGTTTCCAGTCATTCATTGTTGCACTTTTCTCCCTACCCACCCTCTCCCCCCCAATTCATTCTTCTCCTTGAAAAGAAAAAGAAAAACTTTTTCATTGTTATGAAATCCCTCCCCCCAACTTCACTCTACTATCCAGCCTTCACTCTGGAATTATATAGTGACATTAATACCCAATCATATATCCCTTTTGAACAGTTCTCTCCCTCATTTATTTTAATACAATATACATCATTCTTCCCCTCCTTTTCTGTCTTCTCTCAACCCTGATGTCAGTCCTGTTTTACATCAGTGGCCCTATGCAATATTTGTCCTTTTGTGACTGAGATATTTCACTCAAAATAATGTCCTCCAGGGTCATCCATTTTGCATATTTCATGAGTTCCTTGTTTTTCAATGCTGCATAGCGTACCAGAGGTTCTCTATCCATTCGTTTGTTGATGGGCACTTGGGTTGTTCCCAGCTCTTTGCTATTACAAATAAAGCCGCAGAAAACATGGGTGTGCATGCTGAGAGCTTTTAAGAAGCTCCAAAGAGCTTTCGGGCAGTGCCTCTGGACTCGGTTGAGGGTTGAGTTCACGTTGCTGATACTTGGATACTTCAGGAGTGAATTACATGGAATGAATTTGGCTTGAATATTTTTGGTTCTGTGGTGAACTCAAGTTGCTAGTGAACTTTAGAGCTGCTGCTTGGAAGACATTCTTTCTCAAGTAAAGCTATATAGAAGAATTTTTTGGATAGTGAACTAGTAGGACTGAAAAACCTGTTGTCTACTGCAAGAACACCAGGAAAGCCAGCTACAGACGATAATTCTAGAATACTGAAATTGGGGAACTAAGAAGAACCTCACATAATGGCAAAGAAGGAGCAGTCAGGTTCAAACATGAAAAAAACTCAGCATACTCTGAATAAAACAGACCAACAGTTCGCCCCTCTGATTATCCCAGAGTCAGGAATCCAGAAGTTATTTGACGGTGTGGAGTATTTCCAACAATATGTAGCTTGGAAATTACAAAAGCTGAAAGATAGTTTAGAAACCACAAATAAAACGCAGTAAGCAAGATTATTACTACCATATGGAAAGAGAACAACCAGCACATACAAAGAAGAGCTTTCCACAATGCTGAGGGGGCTGCAGTCAAGTTCAAACATTATGAAAGGACAAAACAAGCCTTCTTGTAGAAAAGCAGACCAGATAGCCCATCCAGTGACTCTCTGACAGGAAGCCAAAAGAAATATACTGATATGGAGTTAAGTGAAATGAAACATGAGAATGAAAACCACATATCAAAACCTATTATGTGGTAAAACCAGTCTTCAACCCCATTTATAGAAATAAACATTGTAAAAAAAGGATCAGAACCATGGAACTGAAGACCATTAGGGAAAAATAGACATAAATTTAGGAGTTTTGGTGGCTTAAGTGCTAAGGAGTTGTGTTGCCAAATTGGGCTCTCGGTTCTTAAACACCAATTGCTCCATAGGAGAAATATAGGCAGTCTCCTGCGTGATCTTTCTGCCTCTGAAAACCTCCTGAACGGCCAGATGTTTGTTCCAACTCAACAGAATACCCAACAGCCTACAGTATGGATAAGCTCTCACACAGCCATAATGTGCAACCAACAGAAGATAAAATGTTTGAACTTTCTAGAAAAGAAATCCTTATATACATAAAATATCTCCATAAAGTGTGGGGTGTCCTACACACTGGGAAATATTTTGTGAACTTCATAGAAAGTTGCCATACTTCAAAGGATTGATTCAACTGGCTTTTAGGAAACACTACACTACTTGGATGAGTCTACAGGACATAGTAAAGCAAGCCACAAATGAACTAAGTGCTGTTGTACTAAGAAACACTATAGAAAAGTTTAGATAGAGGAAATATGGTGGAGGTTTTTCACCCAGAATAGTGTGGGGAAATACATAATGAACACTGTTGAATTAAGGGTTAGAAAGGGTACACACAAGTATAGAAGATTGACAAGGGAAACTGACTATATAGGTCAGTGAGGTGTAGGGGAAGCCAATTTTATATTGTATCCTTACATAATGTGCTTTTTGAACCAAATGATGTTTGGTGAGGCTATTTGGGAAGTCAGAAATGGTTTTCAACTGAATAGTGGCAACAGGTAATTTTTGTTGTATGTAAATTAAAACTCAATAAATAGTACCATTTTAAAAAAAAAAAGAAGCTTCAAAGAGCAAGCGTGAGAACTTTTTCTATACCAGACTTTCTGGATGACACAAATAGTAACATGCTCAGCTGTTAACCAAAAGGATGAAGTTTCAAGTCCACTCTGAGGCTCTTCAAAAGAAAAGCCTGGTGATTGAAAACCCCCTGGATCACATTTCTACTCTAACACTTATGAAAGTCATCATGAATTGGCATCAACTCCATAGCGACTGGTTACTGTCAGACACTGTATTAAATGCTCATACATTCTTACCTCCTTCAGTCCTCAAAACCTGATATCCCTGTGTTACAGGGGAGGACACTGAATCCCGGAAGTACTGAGTCCACACAGCCAGCCATTGGAAAGCCTTGAGGGATGCTCCTCTTGGCACTGAGCAGCGCAGAGTAGCCAGGGATTCCTGATCGTCACTGAAAGCCATGTCGTGTCACAGTCCAGCGGTTCATTCCCTCATGCTGGCTCTGAACTTCCCGATCCCTTTTGCATTCTTTGGGAAATATTCTTTGTATTACTTGCTTTGTGCAGTATACACCTATTGTCCCTAGAGAACTACTGTCTGGTGGGCTATTCTTGGTAGTTGCCATGATTTCCAGTTCATGGAGGCTTTGTGTGTGCTGTGATCTTTCAGAAGCGGATCTTCAGGCCTGCCTTCTGAGGCACACCGGGTGGGTTTGACCTGGAAGCTAGTAGTCAAGTGCTTAACTGTGCCACTAAGGAACTCTAGTTCTAAGGGATTATGTAAGGTGGCATGGAGGTCTAAGGCGTGACTAACATGCCACCTTTCTCAGTGACCCTCATTTCCTCAGTTTGGGTGTGCATGTTGGAAAGACGCCAACAAGGGGCCTCTCAGTTGCCTCAGGGAATCTTCTGTATTCACCCTCAGATAGTCATAGGTATAAGGCTTACCTCCACTGTAATTTCTGCCTTGACTTTCTCAGTCTTCCTCACTGCTGCTTGGAATGCCTGGCTCCCAGGAACCATCACTTACTGTGGGGGTAGTGTAAACACTAGCTTTGTTGCAGAAAATCAACCATTTCCCTGGAATGACAGAAATCTGCCGCAAAGATTTGCTGGCTCGGAACCTCACCCGCATGCAGAAGCTCTATCCTGCTGAGTACAACATCTTCCCCCGAACCTGGTGCCTCCCGGCAGAGTGAGTGAACCCGGGTTCATGTGGTGAGCTCCTGGGGGAGGAATGGGCTCTCATCCTGGGAGTTCTCTCTAGACTCTGCCCTTGTGACCTAGGAGTATCTGAGGGGTGGAAATAGAACCAGAGAGCTTCAGCTGGTCAAAGAAAAGTGGGTCTGACACAGCAGGTTCTATGAGGAGCGTAGAAGAGATAGGATGAAAAACTCCAGGGGCCCAGGGATAGCATGACACACAAAACCCTTTTGACCAGCCCCTCTCTACACGTAGCTACGGGGACTTCCAGTCCTATGGTCGTCAGCGGAAAACCCGCACTTATATCTGCAAGCCAGACAGTGGCTGCCAGGGACGAGGCATCTTCATTACCCGCAACCCCCGGGAGATCAAGCCAGGAGAACATATGATCTGTCAGCAATACATCTCCAAGGTAAAGGGGCCTCAGGACCACTAGGTCCCCCTACTTCCAGCTCTGGGGTGCCCTGCCTCTCTCAAAGCCCGTGGGGAGCTGGTTTTAGGCCCCTATCCTTTCTGTGCGGTCCCTGAAACCTTGGAAGTAGAATGGAGCTACAGTTCAGAGCCAGCCTCTCTGGATTTGAACCTAAGCTTTTTCACTTCCTCAATGTGTGTGACCCTGTGCAAGTTTCTTATTCTTTCCGTGCCTCAGTGTCCTTGTCTGCTAAATGGGAATAACAATAGTAATGACTTCATATGGTCAATGTCCAAATGGAACGAGTTATTGCCTATTATG
Source organism: Elephantulus edwardii (assembly GCF_000299155.1). NCBI lineage: Eukaryota > Metazoa > Chordata > Mammalia > Macroscelidea > Macroscelididae > Elephantulus > Elephantulus edwardii. The sequence continues at coordinate 7,186,328 of NW_006399791.1, read as the reverse complement.
GATTTGAAACAATGCGGGGTTCATAATAAGCACTTGAAAATCATGTCATTATTCTTCCTTATGGATTTGCATGCTCTCAGCCATTCCTCATTGATGGCTTCAAGTTCGACATGCGAATCTACGTCCTGATCACGTCCTGTGACCCTCTTCGGATCTTCATGTATGAGGAGGGCCTGGCCCGCTTTGCCACCATTCCCTACAAGGAGCCCAACAGCACCAACCTGGTAAGAGAGCCAGGGTGGCACCCCCTTCTCCCCCGGCCATTGAGCACTAAGGTTCTGTGGAGAAACTAGGAAGAGTGGCCTGTCTTTGCCACCATTGAACAGTGAATGACGGTGAGTGAGCACAGACCTGGCAGGAAGGGGAGCATCTGGTGGGTGGTGACTGAGGAAAGGCCAGCAAGTGGGGGAACTTAGCACACCTTCTTTCCCAAGAGCGTAAAGGACAGCCCTCGGGTGAAGTTTGGAAGTTGTTTCAAAGCCTAGAATGACACAGGAGAGGAGCAATCCAGGGAAGGGATGGCTAATTGAAAAGTATCTGACTGACAGCGCAAGGCCCCTCTCCTCACAGGATGATGTTTGCATGCACCTCACCAACTACGCCATCAACAAGCACAGTGAGAATTTTGTCCGGGATGATGCTGCGGGCAGTAAGAGGTACTCCCTGCTCTTATTTCTTCCTGCTTCCTCTGCTCCTGAGCCAACAGTTTCAGCAACTTAAACGAAACTCAAGCTTCACAGACCCTGGCCCCATGCTTTTCCTTCCAGTGCAGACCCAAATCTCACCTAACTACCTAACCACTGCTCCAAGTTGTCATCCAGTTCCATTCTGACTCCTGGCCACACCGAGTGTGCAGAACAGAATGGCTCCTGAGGCCTTTCAAGGCACATTTCCAGACCTGTCTTCCTAAGAGTCTCTGGGTGGGTTTGAACTGCCAGTCTTTCATCTAGTAGTGTCATTCTTAACCATTTGCACCACTCAGAGAATCCTTGTAGGCAGCTTTATAAAGCACAGGTCTTGGGCATAGGGTTCAGAGTAGTATTGAGGAACCCCCTACCTTAGCCAGACTCCACTGGTTTAGAAATTGGGCTTCCTCTGAGCACTGGGCCTCACAGGAAGCTGTCAACACTCAATGCCTGGCTTCGAGAACACGGCTATGACCTTCGAGGGCTGTGGCGGAGCATTGAAGACATCATCATCAAAACCATCATCTCGGCCCATGCCGTTCTTCGCCATAACTACCGAACCTGTTTCCCCCAGTATCTGAGTGGAGGTACATGTGCATGTTTTGAAATACTTGGTTTTGACATCTTGCTGGACCACAAGCTGAAGCCCTGGCTGCTGGAGGTAAGGATAATCTCATATATAGAGGATGCCTTGAGCAGGGCTTGGGGATAGATGTCCACTCAGGTAGTATGATAGTGCCCCTAGGGTGGGTGCGACCACTTAGGGGTTTATCAACAGAAGGCATAAGATTCCTACACTTTTGACAGACTGAGTCCAGTCTTGGTAGTCACTAGCCTGAACCAAGGGATCTAGGTTTGAATCCCATGTGTTCCCACGGTAAGCCTTGTCTTTAATGACACTGTTTTTTATTTTCTCTCACCACCCTGTAAACTGGTGGGATCTCCAGAGAGGTCTCTGTGACAAAGTATGTGACCTCTGTGAGGTCACTGGAGAGGGATGTGTCTCTTAGACCAGTCAGGCCTGTAAGAGGTCATCAGCTATTCACATGGTCTAGGAAAGGGGTGGGAAATGATTCCTCCTGGCAGGTAAACCACTCTCCAAGCTTCACCACGGACTCACATCTTGATCGAGAAGTGAAGGATGCTCTTCTCTGTGACGCCATGACCCTTGTCAACCTCCGGGGTTGTGACAAAAGGAAGGTGCTGGAGGAGGACAAGAGGCGAGTCAAAGAGCGGCTTTTCCAGTGCCACCAAGAGCCAAAGGAAGCCAGGTGCGTCAGCGGCCTCACGTGCATAGTGGGACCTTTGTCTTTATTCAATCCTGAGTCGAATCCTCCTCTAGATGGAGAAGGCCTGGGGCTGGTTAACAACTTAAAAAAAATTATTTTTGGCATAAATTATATATTCACATGGTTGAAAATTCACAATATACAATGAATGGTCTCTCTCTTATCCCTTTTCCCCTAGCTCTACAAGCTACACATTTTTTCTCTTAGGAGACTGTCGTTCATACATATCTTTTCAGAAACATTTCATACACATATAAACACATTCATAAATTCTTTTTCTCCCTTTGTCTACTCAAACAACAGCATAACTCACTCTTCTGTGCTCTGCTTAGCAACATATTTTCAGACACTTCTTGTACTAGCACATAAAAAGCTTTCTGAAGTTTAATTAGGTGGGTTGGTTAGTTGGTTTTAAAGTTCTTCCAGAAAATGGATTCTGAGAGGTTGATAAGAATGAAACACACATTTTGGTTGTTCAAAAACAGGGAACTGTGTAAATGAGTGCTGATTGCCCATAGCTGTGACTGTGAGGTAGGTTCTAAAGATGGTAGCTTGTTAGCAATGCCAAAATTATTATTTGGTAATCTTACATAAAAATAAATTGGGAAATACAGGGCTGTTTTTATAATAGCCATTCTCCCCTGCTTGCTTGGGGATGAACAGAAACAGATTGTATGTCATTCACAAGAATATCCTTCAAACCTGGTACATAGCAGGCACTCAAATGTTTGTGACAATAAGAATAAATTTTTCCTTGAGCATTTTCACAACCTTTGCCTGTGGATGTCAATGTTTTCCGTGGGGCAAAAAATATTGAAGACCAAAAGAAATAAAAGTACAATCCCACAGTGAAATTCTAGGTGGTTGTTGTGTGCCTTTGAGTTGGAATTGACCCATAGCTGACCCTCCAGTGGGTTTTCAGAGGCAATTAATCACATGGAAGGAGATTGCTGGTTCTTTTCCCTTGGAGCAGTTGTGGATTGGAACCAGGTGCCTTCAAGATTGCAGTACAGCTTCTTACCACTAAGCCAGCAAAGCTCCCTAGGTGCTCTGGTAGTTATTTTTAAATGTTTTTATGTGATTACATTTTTATTTTGAAATGGATATGTAAGGAGGAAAATGAACCCATGAGTGGCAAAAAAGAGGTACAAATTCAAGAGATCCTGCCTTAGTTGCAAAAATTTTCAAAGGTTTCCTTCCATCTTCTTTTTTTTTTTTTTAATGATTTGAAAAACATAAGCTTATGTTTATTGGCTCTGGTGGCCTAGTGGCAAGAAGTTGCGCTGCAATCAAGGCTCACTGTTGAAGGCCACGAGCAGCTTCTCAGAAGAAGGGTGGGCAGTCTTCTCTTGTATGAGTAACTGCCTCTGAAAACCCACCAGAAGGTCCGTTATGGGTCGTTCCAACTCTACAGTACCCAACAACAACAACTTTACTTTCAAAATGAAAAAATATTGTAACATTGACTCTTAGGATGTCAAATTACAGAGGAAAATATTTTCTAGTCTGATTTTGTTGCTTAGTTTATAATCTACTGCTCTTTTGTTTACCTGAATGTGTGCTTATAAATTTTGGGGTGTTTTTTTTTTAAATCTTATAAACTCAAAATTCTTCCAAAATTGGTTGTTTTTTTTGTTGATTGCTATCAAGTTGAGCATGACTCATAACACCCCTATGAATAAAAGGCCTAAAGCCTTTCTATAACTATCATCATTTATCAAAGTTTATTGAGTTACAAGAGGCATGTTGTTTAGGAAGTGGATGCCACTCCTGCTTCCAAACCTGTCTTACACTGGGAAATTTACCAAACACTTCCACCATGGGTAACCGTTATGGCATTTGACATACCAATGGCACAATGTTCAGCATCATAGCAACCCCAGGTTACCTCATTACAGCATTTTGACAGAAGAGTGCTGTATCACTTAAAAATATGGAATGCTTCATTAATTTACGTGTCATCCTTGCTCAGGGACCATGATTATCTTCTTTTTATCATTCCAATTTTAGTATATGTGCTGCTGAAGCAAGCCCCCAAAATGAGTATAAATAGAATTATACTACTTTTACTTGGAACAGTTTATTCATAACTACATACTTAGATCTGTTATATTTTTGTTGTTGTTATTATATGATGGCGAGTCACCTGCAACTCATAGCGACCCTATGTACAACAGCCCTAAACCCTGCTCTATCCCTTGCCAATCTTGTTGCCTGACACACCTATCCCCATTACTCCAGTCATTGAATCAATCCAGCTCATTGAGGGTCTTCTTCTCTTGTGCTGTCCCTCTATCCTCCCAAGCAAGACGTCCCTCTCCAGGGACTGGTCCCTCCTTGCAACATGTCCAAAGTATGTCAGACGAAGCTTCAGAATCCTTGTCTCCAAGGAGCAGCCTGGTTTCATCCTCTCCAGGATGAAATTGTTTTCTTAGCAGTCCATCGTTTATTCAGTACTCTTCTCCAGCACCACAGCTCAAAGCCATCAATTCTCTTTCTGTCATCCTTAGTCATTGTCCAGCTTTCTCATGCATAGCAAGTGATTGCAAAGACCATGGCCTGTATCAGATGTACTTTAATCTCCAGACTGACATCGTTGCTCCTCAGTACCTTGGAGAGGTCTCTGACAACAGACTTTCCCAATGCAATTCATCTTTTCATTTCCTGCCTGCTGGCACCAAGAGTGTTGAATGTAAAGCCAAGCAAACTGAAGCTGTTAACAATCTCAATCTCTTCACCATCTATCATGATGCTGCCAACTGTTCCAGTGGTGAGAATCTTTGTTTTCTTGATGTTGGGCTTCAATCCATATTGAAGGCTGCAGTCCTTGACCTTCTGCAGCAAGGGTTTCTGGTCCTCTTCAGTTTCAGCAAGTAGAGTTTTGTCATCTGCATAACACAGATTGTTGATGAGTCTACCTCCAGTTCTGATGCCACACTTTTCCTCATAGAGCCCAGCCTCCCAGATAATCTGTTCCGCATATAGATTGAAAAGATATGGAGATAGGACATGTCCTTGGTGCACATCCTTCCCAATTTTGAACCATGCAGTGTTTCCTTGTGCTGTTCTGACAACTGCCTTCTGGTCTAAGTATAGGTCTCACATAAAGCACAATCAAGTGTTCTGGAATTCCTATTCTTCTCAGAGTCAGCCACAATTTGTTGTAATCTACACAGTCAAATGCCTTTCCATAGTCCATGAAACACAAATAGACATTTCTCTGTCTATAAATATAACAAAGTTCTATTTTTTTAGTAAAGTTTTTATTTAATACTGGTTTACTTACAAAGTTTGTATACATTGTTTTTCACACTGTATCTTTGCCATTTCCTTTACCCATGTCTCCCTCCACCCATCAAATTATGCGACCCTATGATTATCCCCCTGCCCATCCTCGCCCCTCTGTTCCTACCCTCCCCGCCTTAGATCCTCATACACGTTTTACTAATTAACATTCTATTTCTACAATAATGGTCTTAAACAGTATTTATCCTTATGGAACTGAGTTATTTACTTTAGCATAATGCTCTCTAGTCTCCCCCAAGTTATGTAGTGATTTTCAAAATCATTACTCCTGTATGCTGTATTCTATCGTGTGAATGTACCACAATTTCTCAATCTATTTTATTGTGGTTGGACATTTGGGGTGTTTCCATGGTCTTGTGATGGTGAATAACACTGCTGTGAACATTGGTGTACAAATCTTCATTTGTGCCTCAGTTCTTATTATCTTGGGGTATATTCCAACCATTGGAATATGGTCATATGAAATTTCTAGGTTCATCTTTTTGAGGAAATGCCAAACTGCCTTCCAGAGTGGTTGTACCATTTTACAATCCCACCAACAGTGTATAAGAGTTCCTATCTCACCACACCCTCTCCAACATTTATTATTTGCTGTCCTGTTAAACTTTGCCACTGCTTTTCATTGTGGTTTTGATTTGCATCTTTCTTATTGCCAGTGATTTTAAGTGCTTCTTTTTTCTTCTTCCAAAACACCTTATTCACTAAATACTAAAGAAATATGGAATGCTTCACAAATTTGCATATCATCCTTGTGCAGGAGCCATGCTAATCTTCTCTGTATCGTTCCAATTTTTTTTAGTATATGTGCTGCTGAAGCGAGCACATTTTGAGCATTTCTTCGTGTGTCTGTTGGCCATCCAGATGTCTTCCTCTTTTGTCCATTTTGTAATTGAGTTATCAGTCTTTTTCTTGTGGAGTCCCTATGAGATTATATAAACTGTTGATATGATACCCTTGTCTGAAATAGTATTGACAAATGTTTTTTCCGCAGTCAGTTAAGTTTTCACTCTGTTGGAAAATGTTTTTGATGCACACAGGGATTTAAACTTTAGAAGGTCCCATTAATCAACTTTATCCTCTCCTGGTTGTGTATTTATACTATAAGTTGGGCCTCCTAAGCTTGGTTCTGCTTTGTCTCTTATGATCTTTATGGTTTGGGGCTTTACTCCCAGGTTTCTGATCCACCTTGAGTTGATTTTTTTGAATGATGAGAGCTGTGAATCCTGCTTCAGCTTTCTGCACCTCTATCTTTACTTTAGGTTTCGTATTAGCACAATTAAATATTCTGGGATTCCCATTCTTCTCAGAGTCAGCCACAGTTTGTTATGATCCACACAGTCAAATGCCTTTGCATAATCAATGAAACACAGATAGACATTCTTCTGGTATTCTCTGCTTTCAGCCAAGATCCATCTAACATCAGCAACAATATCCCTAGTACCACGACCCCTTCTAAACCCAGCCTGGACTTCCGGCAGTTCTCTGCTGATGTGCTGTTCTAATATATGGCAGTAGTCAGAACAGAGCAGGGTAACACTGCATGGTTCAAAATTGGGAAGGGTGTACGCCAGGGATGCATCCTGTCTCCATACCTTTTCAACATGTATGCAGAGCAGATGATCCGAGAGGCTGGGCTCTATGAGGAGAATTGTGGCATCAGGATTGGTGGAAGATCTATTATCAATCTGTGTTATGCAGATGACACAACCCTGCTTGCTGAAACTGAGGAGGACCTCATGCACTTGCTGTGAAGGGTCAAGGACTGCAGCCTTCAGTATGGACTAAGGCTCAATGTCAAGAAGACAAAGATTCTCGCCACTGGACCAATTAGCAGCGTCAGGATGGATGACGAAGAGATTGAGAGTGTTCACAGCTTCAGTTTGCTCGGCTCCACAGTCAACACTCTTGGTACCAGCAGTCAGGAAATCAAAAAGCGTATCACGATGGGAAAGTCTGCTGTTAGGGACCTCTCAAAGGTACTCAGGAGCAACAGTGTCTTTCTGGAGACTAAGGTGCGCCTGATACAGGCCATGGTCTTTGCAATCGCTTGCTATGCATCAGAGAGTTGGACAATGACTAGGGAGGACAGAAGGAGAGTGGATGCTTTTGAGCTGTGGTGTTGGAGAAGGGTACTGAATGTACCCTGGACTGCCAGGAAAACAAACAGATTCATCTTGGAGAGGATTAAGCCAAGCTACTCCTTGGAGGCAAGGATTCTGGGGCTTCATCTGACATACTTTGGACATGTTGCCAGGAGGGACGGGTCCTTGGAGAGGGACATCATGCTTGGGAGGGTGGAGGGACAGCGCAGGAGGGGAAGACCCTCTATGAGATGGATTGATTCGGTGACTGGGGTAATCGGGATGGGTGTGTCAGAGGCGGTGCGGTTGGCGCAGGATAGAGCAGGGTTTAGGGCTGTTGTGCATAAGGTCGCTATGAGTCGGAAACGACTCGACGGCACATAACAACAACAACAACATCTTTACTTTATGTGCCTCTAAATATTCTATAACAAATATCTATTATGCTCATGACCAGAAACCTCAAAATTTGTGGTAAACTGGAGTGCTAGTTTGTGAGTATACTCCTCGGCACTTAAGATGCAAAGCAGATTTTTGGAAGTTAGTTTTTTAGTTAGTTAGATTTTTGAATGCTAGTTTTCTAACTGTACCTTGGGGAGCATGGCCAAAGATGGACTGGGCAACATTTACTACCTGTGCAGGCAGGGGCCCCTGAAGGCCAGGAAGCTAGTAGTCTGCTTCTAACTCACACTGAGCTTGGTTTCCACAGGCGAGAACAAACTCAATCGTTCTATGCAGCCTTGCAGGACCAGGAACAATATGAGGATTCCCACCTGGGGGGATACCGACGGATCTACCCTGGATCGGATACAGAGAAGTATGCACCCTTCTTCAAGCACAACAGCTCCCTCTTCCATGAGACTGCTGCTTCCAAAGCCAGAGAGGAATGTGCCAGGTACTTTGGTCAACAAGTCAGGATGTGATCTCAGTATTTTTCTCTCTGTACACTTGTTATCTTTGTTATTTGTTGTTGCGAGGGAACCAATTCATAGCCGATCCTCAGCATGTTTTCAGTGGCTATAAGTCACATGGCAGGAGATGGCCCATCTTTCTCCTGTGGAGCAGCTGGTGGATTAGAATGACCTGCCTTTGTGCTGGCAATGCAATTCCTTACACCCTAGGCCACCAGAGCTCTTGAGTAGGAGCAAATTCATAGCACAGTGGAGTCAGAAGCAGACAAGCAAGGAAAAAAAGAATGGAGCTATACATTTTATCAGACTCCTAATGACTTTTTCAATTTACCAGGTCTCTCATTTACCCCTTATTCCTCTTCCAAGAAAAGAACATAATTTCTTCCTCTTTCCTCATCCCTGCTTTCCCTTATTTCCTTTTCCCCAACACAATTTCTCCAATGTCTGAAGCTCCTGTGTCTTGTCAGGCAGCAACTGGAAGAGATCCGCCTAAAGCAGGAACAGCAGGAGAATGCGGACATTAAGAAAAGAAAGGAAAACAAAGACCAGAACCAGGGGGAATCAGCAGGGGAGAAGAGCCGACCCAGGGCAGTGCCTCAAGGCCTTTTCACCCAGCTGGTTTACAGGAACCAGACCCAGGATAAACAGGTGCCAAGGGTTTTGTGGTTAATGCTGGTTTTGGCAGGAAAATTGGCTGCTCCTAGTAGAGAAGGGCATCAGCGGTCCTCCGCCCCACTTCCTGCCATTGCACAAGAGAGAGATGGGTGATCAGTCCATAAGTTAAATTTGATCTTTTTGGAATGGTGGCGAGAGAATGGAGAGCAAAGGGTCAAGAGTAACAGGATGAAATGGTGTGAGTAACGTGCACTAAGGCCAGGGAGTGGACAGAAGTAGACTGGGCAGGGATGTTGTAACCGTCCTTCCTGATGATCTGAGACTTGGCCTTGATGATCTTGCATTTATCTTTCATGTTTCTTGTAGCTGCTGCCGGTACACCAGGACACGATGCAGCCTCAGGAAATTGTGGAAGAGGAGGAGAGGGAAAGGACCAAGGCCCTATTACAAAGGGAGAAGCTCATTCGAAGCCTTGGTATTACAGAGCTGCTCAGCCGCATGCTGCATCCCAACCAGGCAGTCCAGAGAAAATTATATGCATATAGGGTGAGGATCCTTCTGAAGCCTCCCACAGAACAAGGGAACGAGGGTTATGATATTGGCACATGGATGTGGTCATGTTACAGGAGGCTAAAGTGATGGCGTTGGGAAGTGGAATCTAGGAAAACAATGCATGCTGGGCCTTGGGAGAGGGTCAAACTCCTTTGTTTCTGGTATCCCATCCAGCACAGTGCAGCTCCCAACCTCCTCACTTGTTGTTGTGGTTATGTGCCATCAAGTTGCTTGCGACTCATATTGACCCTATGTACAATAGCCCTGAAACTTGCTCTATCCTTTGCCAACCTTATTGTCTCTGACACATCTACCCTCATTACCCCAGTCACTGAATCAGTCCATCTCATTGATGGTCTTCCTTGCTTTCTCTCCACCTTTCCAAGCATGATGTCCCTCTCCAAGGACTGGTCCCTCTTTGCAGCATGCCCAAAGTATTTTAGACGAAGCATCAGAATCTTTGCCTCCAAGGAGCAACCTGGTTTTATCCTCTCTAGGATGAACATGTTTATTCTCCTGGAAGTCCATGGTATATTCAATACTCTTCTCAAGCACCACAGCTTCTTCTATACTCCCATGTCATTGTCCAGCTCTCTGATGCATAGCAAGTTAATTGTGAAGACTAGGGCCTGGATCATGCACACCTTAGTCTCCAGATTGATTTCACTGCTTTTCAGTACCTCCTCACTTAGAACAGATTTTTCCATGTATACTTTTGTCTCAAAATTTTAATTTAGAACTCGTGGATGACAAATAAAAAGGCTCACCACCCTTCTACTCCATCTCAAAATAATAATTCAAAATTCAAGGCTGACAAATAGCAAGGCCCAACACCCTTCTCTGTGGCTTCTGTGTAATTCTCTCCCTGTAACTGCCAGTGGTTCTAATGGGAGATAAATACACAGCCTTAAACCAACAAAACGGGTGCTGCATTCACTAGTCCTTGGGCTGGTAGCAAATTCATGTGGTTTTTCTGCTGAGCCTCAATGAAGTAAGTAGTTAAAATAGTTGTGGCTATAATCTACAACAAGTTTTTTGCTTTGTTACCTATTTCTTCCAACCTCAAAATAAATGTAAGGGGCTGCTCTTCTCCTTTAGCCTAGATTATCCCAGGATGGGCTGGGCAGTCAAGAACTGCAATCTATGAGTCTGGTCCCACTGGTATTCTTGAGAGGGGCCTCCAAAGACCAAGGTCTTCCTCATTTCCTGCGTCCAGTCCCGACCCATGAATTGATTCCCAGGATCTTAGAGCCACTACCAAGCATGAATGCTGCAGTTCCACATCATCCGCAGTATCATCTACTGCCTAAGACCTACAACTGGACAGAACCAACAGTCAAAGGACCCTGTTCCCTGTTAATGAAGAGATTTGGGAGGCGCTGCTTTCCCAATGCCAGAATCTCATTCGCTTGCCGTAAGTATATGAAATGCATCAATGTTTCAGCTGGGATGCTCTCAAAATATAGCACTCTAGGAGTGGGTGTAGGAATAGGAAAGGTAGCAGATCTGTTTATTTTCTTCCTTCCAGACTTTAGGTGGAGTGTTTTGGATGAATATTCATCTAAGTGTTACAGCACTGGTCTGTTAGTTTGCTATAATGGAGTAACTTGGGGTTGAACTGATGCTGAATGCTGTGCCACCGGCATGTCAAAACGCCATAATGGCTACCCATCATGGACAGTATTTGAAGAAGTTCCCAGATTGATTCAGGTTTGGAAGCAGGAGTGGCATCTATCTCCTAAACCACATGCCAATGGAAACTCTATAAACATAGAGAAATGATGATAGTTATAGTACAGGGTTCAGGTTTTTTGTTTATTGGGTCACTATGAGTTGAGCTTGACTTGACAGCACTTAACAACAACATAACAGACTCTAGGAGGAGAGAGTTCTGGTGGCCTAGTGGATAAGGAGTTGTGCTGCTAACCCAAAGGCAGATGGTAGGAATCCACCAGCTGCCCTGTAGGAGAAAGATGAACAATCTTTTCCAATGTGATTTATTGCCTCTGAACTCTCAGTGGAGGGTCAGCTATATGTAGATTCTGACTCAACAGAATGAAAGAACAAGAAGATTTTGAGCCCACTTGGTTCTGCAGATGAAGTAAGTTTGAGCCCACCCAATTCCCCTCAGAGCAGAAAGATGGAGCCCAGTGTTATAAAGAGTTACAGCCTTGGAAACCAGATGAGGCCGCTTTAGTTTGTCCTCTAGGGTTGCTATGAATTGGAACTGATTGCAGTGGGATTGTTGCATTTTATTTACTAGTTTCAAGTGATAAAAATGGTAAAAATATACAGTCACTGGGCTAAAAAAATAGAGAGAGTGCAATTGCAGCACAGAGCAATGCTGAAGGGAAGCATGAGATGTCTGCCATTCCTGTGTTGGGTCTTAGCTAGGGGAGAGATGAGGTGAAGCTCTTCTGTGTGCACCAGCTCAGGGGAACTCATGTTTCTACTGCAGAAGGACAAGCCAGCAGAAGGCTAGAAGCCATAAACCACGTCCTAGCCAGATCGGTGCCACCCTCTTTAACTGCGAAGCAGGGCTATCTTAAGTGCCCAGGAAGAGTGGCAAGTAATCCTTGGACCTTGCCCTCCATGGTGGACTCTCCGCACAGGGCAGCCAAGGATGGAGACTTCACCCTGTACCCTGCCTCTGCACCTGGGCAGCAGCGTCCCGGCACACTCCTTAACATCATCCAGCCCAGGTAAAAAGCAGGAAGCCAGCCCAGGACCCATCATCTCCTTGGAGAACTCACACAGGTTCCCAAAGGGACAAAGGACCTTTGCTACATGAAAGACTGCCAAGCTCCAGTTTGAAAAGTCCTCACCAGGAACCCTCTTTGCACAAGGCAAGATGCAAAGATGCCAAGACACTCTCTTTCTACACCCTTGAGATTTATTTTGGAATCCCTAAAGACTGAAAGACGAAGAGAAGCCTTGGCCTTTCAAGCTTGAGTCTGGGTTTACCGCTAGGTGATGATCTGAACCCTGGGTGCAGTTTGGGATTAGAGGTCATCGCGATCAACCAGAAATGCTTTGTCCAGAGGGGCTGTGTGCCCAAAACACCTGCCAGTTGCCATCCCCCTGTGGCAGAGGCACAGGTCGACCTGGGTGGCGGGCTGGGGAGGGAAGTCTTGGCAACCGGACCCATCTTTTATTAAAGTTCTATAACGTTTTCCAGGACCGTCATTGTCTGTGTTTGGGGACGCCTCCCCCTCACGTGCACAGACGTTTCTGTTTACACATGCCGCCCCGCCCCCACCCTCGCGAAGCTAGGAGGACGCGCGCGCGCGGCTGCTACTTCCGGTCCCGCCTCCTCGCTTCCGGTGCCGCGGCGTCCGGCTCTGCAGACGGGCTCACTCGGTCGTCATGGCGGTCTCTCCCAGCGTGTTTCTGGGCGGGCGTCTCCGCGCCGCTGTTGCTCGCTGTGGGTTTGCGACCCGGGGGGCGGCGGGCTCGGGCCCTGTCGGCCGCGAACCGGACCCTGATTCCGACTGGGAGCCCGAGGAGCGGGAGCTGCAGGAAGTGGAGAGGTACCGGCTCCTTCCCGGGCCCTCGGCCTGAGGAGGGCCCCGCGCCCCGGCAGCCCCCGCGGCCCCTGTTTCTTCTCACTTGCTGTTTGCGGCGCGGGGGCCCGCGTCCCTTCCCCACTCGTTTCTAGCGTTCGGCATGCTTCCGGGCCGTTACCGTTCTGTTAGATTTTTGAGACTCGAACCCGAGCAGTTCCCGCCCCGGTGGCGACCCTCGCTCAGAGAGGAGGGGCTGGGCGCCTGCTGATTTGCCTGAGGCTCTGCCGCCGCCTCGTTTGCTTCCACGCATGCCCTCTGCTCTTGTTCTCCCTCAGCGCCCTGAAACGACAGAAAAAAGCAATCCGGTTCCAGAAAATTCGGAGACAAATGGAGGCGCCGGGTGCCCCGCCCAGGACCCTGACGCGGGAGGCCATGGAGCAGATCCGGTGAGACGGGCCGCGGTCACGGGCGACTGCGGGGCGGCTTAAGCTGCTTATAGGAAGTGTGCAGAGCAAAAGTAGAATAATGACGTGAACCGCCATCGATCCCTTAGCTTTCACAGGTCCTAGGGTCGCCCCGAGGGTCCTTCCCGCAAAGGCAGAAAACAACCCCATGACTCATTTCGTTCATTTTTGCCGAAAAGGGCGATTGTGCGTGGCGTATATTTTCCTCCCTACACCTTTTAAAAGGCAAATTCCAGACACCTCAACATTTAACCCTTAAATAGATCATGATGCTTTAACCTAAGATCTGAACGAGGTTTCCCTAGTCCCGAGCGTTTTCCTGAAGACATGAGCCAGTAACCTGAAAAATTTTAAAGGAGTACTTGTAAAAGTCAAATCATTGTTGATTTTTTTTTCCCCAGTAGAGTAGTACCTTTCGTAATGACTCAAAAGCGAGACAGTATACATACTGAGAACACACAGTGTGCACATTGAATTTGCTGCTTCCTTTGCTGTGGTTACTATATCCATTAGGGATTTTTTTGAGTCCTCTTCAGGTCTCCCTGTGCAAATATAAGAAAGTATTCTCATAGGGTTTTACTTAAAAGCTCCTTAGTTCTAAGAAGCTGTAAATCTTTACAAAAGTGAAGATTTACAAAGATCATACAGAGCATTTGTTCTGTTCAGTGACTAAAATAAAGTCACAGTTGTTAGGTGCCATTTAGAACAATAGATCTGAACTTTGTCCTGTTCTGCATCATTCTCATCCCCTCTGTCATTCTCAAGCCCATTGTCACTTATCAGTCTGTCTCGTTGAGGATCTTCATCTCTTTTATTAACCCGCTGCCTTTCTCATCTTGATGACTTTCTCCAAGGGCTGAACCCCCCCTGAAAATAGGAGATGTAAGTGAAACTGAAACGTTTTATCATACTTGCCTCTGGTTGCATTTCCTTCAAGACAGATTTGTTCTCTTGGCAGTCATAGGGTATTCTTCACCAACACCACAATTCAAAGACATGATTTATGAGTACCATTCTACACTTAGCTTCCCCCCCCTTTTAAATATCTTTATTCTGTGAGGCATGAGTGCCCCATCTTTTATTTTTTTTAAAGAGACATAGTAACAATATTTAACCATTATTTCATGATGGGGTCTTTTCTACTCTAAAAATTATGAAGGATACTCCTTTGTACATACATTGTTCTCCCTGTCTGTATTTGTGAGTACATTCCAAGAATTAGGACTTCTGGATGAGAGGAAAGCTAGATTATCAATTTTGGGAAATGTTGCTAAATAGCCCTCCCATAAGTTATATGCCATTTTACATTCTCATTTGAATGATGCTGAAATTGAGATTTAGAATAAAGAGGATTTTGTGATCTTTAATCTTGTAGGTGTCTTTCACATCCTCTATATTGTCTTTTTGTTGTGGTGTACCCTTGGATCCGACTGGCACAGGAGGAGATTGCCCCTCCTCTAGCAGAGCATCTGGTGTATTCGACCAGTGCACCTTTGGGATTTCAGCGCAGCTTCTTGCCACTAGGCCACCAAAGCTCCCTAGCCCTCTGTTGTCTTGAACAACTACTTTTGGAACCTTGCAATTTGATACATAACACCTCTACCACTTTTTGTGGTCCTCAAATATGCCTTTACTTAAAAACAAAGACTGTTAAGAACTTAGCAAATTCTTGATCTTCCTTCTTGCATTCCAAAACTTGCCTGCACCAAATTATGTAGGGGAACCCTCATAGCCTAGAGGGAAGGGGCCTGTTTCTAACTGCAAAAGCAGACAATTTGAATCCACCATTTGCTCCATGGGAGAAAGATAATCTCCTCCTGAGGACTTAGACCTTCTGAATACCCATGGGAGGGCCATCTAGGAGTTGTTTCTGACTCAGTGGCACATATTAAATGATTATGTACTTACAGCTCAGGAAGTAGTTGCCATTTTCTTATGTGTAGAACCAATCCTCTGTATTCTAAGTTGTCTCCCCATTTACTTTCTCAGAGACACACATCTCTAAAGCTCTTTCTCAAACTTTGTGGCTCTATGATGACTCCCAAGCTCTATTCTTCTCCCCATTCAGAGTAGTAAAACTGCTCTCCATAAGTGCTTTCCTCAGTCTAGACTCAACTGACATTCTTGTCTTTATTCTCCTCAGTGTTTTTCAGCATTGATCTGAGAGACCACTTTTTAAAAATTCCTTACTCTTTTGACATCAGAGTACCATTTTCTTTATTTTCCTGCTTTTTGGGCTCCCTTTGATGCCTTTTAGAGTTACAGATTTTCTTACCTCATTCTGCATGCTTTGCTACCTAGTCCAGTCATTTAGTATGGCTTCAACCACACTCCTGTAGGATTACAATATCCAAAACTTTCATCTCCCTCATTGTTTCTGAACTTTGGATCTTTATTCAGCAGTGTACTAGGCATCTCTTCATGTCAAACAGGTTGCTCAAACTATGCCTGTATGGAATAGAACTTGTCATTGTTTGCCAGCAACTTAATTCCATTCGTTTGCTCTATCTTGCTGAATGGTCCCACTATTTGTCTA
This sequence comes from Elephantulus edwardii, assembly GCF_000299155.1. Taxonomy (NCBI): domain Eukaryota; kingdom Metazoa; phylum Chordata; class Mammalia; order Macroscelidea; family Macroscelididae; genus Elephantulus; species Elephantulus edwardii. The sequence continues at coordinate 7,170,382 of NW_006399791.1, read as the reverse complement.
ATCTAAAATCCTGAATCCCAGCCATAACACGTAAATATCCTGCGTCCAAGCAAGCCTTGACACTTCGTCTCTTAATATTTATTTCCTCACCAAGGTCTACCTTTTAGCCTTCTTAAAATATTTTTTACTCTCTTCACACCTCTGTTCTCACAGGTACTACATCAGTTAATACTTCTTTCTTCAACCCCTTATATGATCTTTCTAGCTCTGTGTTTGCAACTGAAAAGACTACCACCAGACCTTTAAAATAAAATATGCAGTTACTGTTCTATTACTTTTTTTAAAAAAATATTTATTTTGTGTGTGTGCGCGCGTGTACCGTCAAATCAGATCTTACTGGTACAGGAGGAGATTGTCCCTCCTTCCCCGGCAGAGCATCTGGTGGATTTGAACCTTGCGCCTCTGGGATTGCAGTGCAGCTTCTTGCCACTAGGCCACCAGAGCTCCCCTTAACGGTTCTATTACTTAAACATCCTTCCTTGGTTCCTTTTTGCCCTGGGATAAACTCTGAATTCCCCAGCATGACATAACCTTTCTCTTACTCCCACCATCAGCCAATTTTAGTTACTCTGAACAAAGTGATACACTGCTTTGAATTTCACATTCTATCATCAGAACTCCTTTCTTTCCTTCTTTCACCAACTTAGCACTCCTTTTCATCTTTTCAGACTAGCTCTTACTTGGACTTAAAGAAGTTTCTAGGTCATGATTGCCTGTCTCTGGGTCTTCTCAGCATCTTCTACTATAATCCCACGTGGTTAGTACATCTCTCCACCACCAAGTTATGTGCCCCTACTGGGTGTTCTCAGTATCCCGAGAAAGTTAACATGGAGTCAGTAGAAGGAATTCAGTTAATATGAAGTAATGTGAACTTACTCAGTAGTTTGGCTGTGGTGGTGGTAGTGGTACATATAAATAGAAGTAATTTAGCTTACCCATAATGAGGATGTTGGCAATTTTTTCAACTCATCTTTTCACCTGTTTATCACTAGTAGAATTAGTTAACAATTTTGATAGACTGAAGCCCTTATCGTGTGCTGTGGGTAAAGATTTTGGCTGCTAACCAAAAGCTTAGTGGTTTGAACTTGCCAGCCACTCCACAGGATGAGAATGCTTCCATAAGGTTTTTCATAAGCCTGGCAGACCATCTGGGGCAATTCTACTCTACCTTCGGGGCCACAGAGAGTCAGAACTAACTTGAAGGCAGTGGGTTGGCTTTGGTATTCTGATAAAAAATTTTACAGTTTGAAAAACTCCTCTTCCCATAGGTATTTACATAAGGAATTTGCTGAGTCCTGGTCAGTTCCAAGATTGGCTGAAGGCTTTGATGTCAGCACCGATGTGATCCGGAGGGTTTTAAAAAGCAAGTTTGTACCCACATTGGAGCAGAAACTGAAGCAAGATCAAAAAGTTCTTAATAAAGCTGGGATTGCACACTCACTCCAGCAGATTCAGGCCTCCGGGGATAGCACAAAGCTGTTCCCTGCAGGCCACTCTATACCAGGTTTGCTGCTGTTACCAGAAGGTAAAACAGCATCCAAAGGTTGTAGTGCCAGCACAACTTTGAAAGTGCTAGAGTTGAATACTCACCGTACAAATACACCAAGGAGACAGAAGAGAAGGGATGGCGGGATCCAAAGCCTTAAA
>NW_006399791.1:7126749-7168218 GCF_000299155.1 Elephantulus edwardii | reverse complement strand
GTTTCTGTGATATTTGCAATGTATGTTTTGGAGGAAGTTAAATGTTGCATTCTCACTTCATTTCCTCCTTGATTAATGAATACTAGCAGTTCTATTATGTGGAAAATAAAGTAAAATATAGCAGTCTACTGGTGCCTTCTGGTATGGGAGGGTTTACCTGGAAACCCAGAAAGTGAGACGGGTAATCATTAAATAATAGAAGGAATAGAGGAATCACCAAGAAAATTCCCCTTGTTGATCACCCTGCCTAATGGTAAGAGTTTTGTCAGCTAAAGATCAGTCCTTTAGTTACTCAGTCTCTGAAAGGGATATAGAACAGAGATTTGACAAAAATTGCTAAGCAGGGAAAGGCATTTGGGTCCTCAGCATAAACTCCAGCTGCTTCCTAATGCTTAAATTGTCTGATTTCACCATTTTTACCAGATTTCTGTAAGGATGCCACAAGGTGGGCAGAACACATAATATCTTACAAATAATGCAATAGCGTGAAAGATTTTTGGTTATGTCCCACGCCACATGGTTGCTAATCAAACATAGCAGACTGGGACTTTTAACCTAATTCTGATATTCTCTAAAACAAAATATCCGGAATTGAATATTCCTAGCATAATTCTTAAAAATTTACTGATGCTCGTAGAGAACTTTGTTTCTAGGTAGAATTGGACGTAAGCAAGCAGTATAATCCAGTGAGAATTTTCATGTCTCATTAACAATTTACCAGCAAGAATTAGTCAAAATTTAAGGATATGATAATAAAATGAAAACACTTATGGTCCATGTAAGAAGAGCAAGGGCCATGTGGAAATGGCTGTTTCTGACCTTTATCAACTTCACAAAGTGCAATTGTCCCCATCAACATTACCACTACAAAGTCAGTTCCCATGGGGTTAGACATTTTCCCACACCTCTTTTCTACCCATTCCAGCACCCATCTTAACTACTGGATCCAGAATCAGGTATGACATCTTAGGCCACACGAAACCATATTGAAGTCAAAAGGTATAGTCAGTATTGTTTGCTAAAGCCACCTCAGCCTCTGCTATGGCTGCTGTCTGTAAGCCTTAGTCTGACTGGTGCAGCAATCTCTGGCCCCAAAAACATGTTGATTCTCTTGGTGCTGCTTTGCTAGTGGTGAAATTCTCAAGTTCTGCTGCTGTAGCCACTCAGTTCCCTGTGGATAAGCTAACATACTGCATATTTCCAACCGGCAAAATCAAATAGCTAGGGAAGCCATTTTTTTTAAAATTGAAAAATTATAGAAGCAAATAATCTCCAGTTGTTGTCAACAGTTCATAATAAAGACATATTTCATAGTGTATTTCTCTCTTTAATTATATTCCAGCAGCAGGTGGGATATTTCCTTGGCAATGGGAAGTAGAAATACTTTATGGACTGTATAAGCTAGTCTCCTTGTATACAAACTAAGCATTTCCTCCTCAAAAAAATCATACTAAAAAATTAAAAGATCACAGATACATTTAAGGATCCCCTACTGGTCACCAAGCCGAAATAACTGTTCACTCCTACCTGCTTACAAGGCTGGCTCTAGTTTCTGAATTAGGTCATGACCAGTGCCTACTTGATATCTAAGAGCTTTATTTAGTCCAAGCTGAAGTGCTCACTAACCATAACGAGTGACAACAAAGTCCGTCATGGCAAGTTTCTGACTTGATATTTGTGTAACCAAGGTAAAGCCAAAGAGCTACAATGCAGTACAGGAAGACAAAGACTGCCAATGTAACAGAACTGTGCAGAGAGAGTAATCTGCCCTAAGACCTTAATTGTTTCATTTTACTTCACATACTTTTCCTGCTGGAGCATCCTGAAATGATGCCTGATTCAACCTGAATGGGGAACCCAAAGTGGCTGTAATAGTGCTATTGTCATTAATTTTAGGGCAGTTCACTTAGGATTTCGTGTTTTGCCCTTGAAACCTCCACAAGTGGCGAAAGCAAAGATGGATGCAGTTCACTCGGAGACTTTGTAGGGAAGCCATTTTGAACAATAAACCACCACTTAACTTGAATGTTGATTCAGTATAAATGTCCAAGTCTGATCAGATGCCAGCCAAAATTCATACATCTACATGCTGGTGATAATAGCAATTATGAGAGAATGACATTTGACTTGCCTTTACTACCCTTCGTGTTTATGAAAAGCTTACCATTAAAAAAAAATAAGGGAGCTTTAATGGTTTGGGAAAAGTGCAGACAAGTGTTTGGAGGCAAGGATGGCAAAACTTGTCACATACTTTGGGCATATTGCTAGGAGTTACTCCTTGGAAAGGAACATAATGCCTGGAAGGGTAGAAGATCAGTTGAGATAGCAGAAGACCCTAAATGAATAGATTGAAACAGTGACTAGAGCAGTGGACTCAAGTGTATCAGATGTAACAGGGTAGGACAGGGTTCAGATTTGTTCATAGGGTCGCTGTGAGTCGTCCTCAACAGCCAGTAACAACTAGTGTTTAGTGGTAAGGAGTTCATGCTCTCAAGCCAAAGACAGTTGAATCCCCTTGCCCTACTTAAGGACTGATCTGTGTTATGCAGATGACACAACCCTGCTTGCTGAAACTGAGGAGGACCTGATGCACTTGCTGCAGAGGGTCAAGGACTGCAGCCTTCAATGTCAAGAAGACAAAGATTCTCACCACTGGACCAATTGGTAGCATCAGGATGGATGGTGAAGAGATTGAGATTGTTCACAGCTTTAGTCTGCTTGGCTCCACAATCAACACTCTTGGCATCAGCAGTCAGGAAATTAAAAGACGTATTGTGATGGGAAAGTCTGCTGTTAGAGACCTCTCTAAAGTACTGAAGAGCAACGGTATGTCTCTGGAGACTAAGGTGCATCTGGTACAGGCCATGGTCTTTGTAATCACATGTTATGCATCAGAGCTGGACAATGACCAGGGAGGATAGAAGGAGAATTGATGCTTTTGAGCTTTGGTGTTGGAGAAGAGTGCTCAGGGTACCATGGACTGCTAAGAAAACAAACAGATTCATCCTGGAGAGGGTTAAATCTGGCTGCTCCTTGGAGGCAAGGATTCTTAGGCTTCATCTGACATACTTTGGTCATGTGGTAAGGAGGAACCATCCTTGTTGAAGGACCTCATGCTTGGGAGGGTGGAGGGCAAGTGCAGGAGGGGAAGGCCCTCTGGGAGGTGGATTGATTTGGTGACTGGGGCAATCGGGATTAGTGTATCGGAGACAATGAGATTGGCACAGGACAGAGCAGAGTTTAGGGCTGTTGTACATAGGGTCGCTGTGAGTCGCAAGCGACTCGGCAGCACATAACAACATACAGATAATGCATAACTACAATTAAGTGTTCAGGAATTCCCATTCTTCCTAGTATTATCATATGTTAGGATCCACACAGTCAAATGCCTTTTATAGTCCATAAAACACAGACATACGTTTGTTATTAGTATATCTACTTTCAGGCAAAACCAATCTGACATCAGCAATGACATATGGGGTCCTTTTTAAAAAAAAATAGAGCTTGAATTTCTGGCAGTTCCTTGTCAGTGTATGGCTGCATAATTATCTTCAGCATAATTTTACATGTAAGTGATATTACTGACATTATTCAATAATTTGCACATTCTCCTGGCACCTGGTCCAGGCCATGATGTTTTCAGTCAACTCATAGGTGTACAAAACCCAAACAATGAGAAAGGTTAAAGGATTGATGCCTTTGAATTATGTTTGCAAAGAAAATGGAACATGCTGTGGTGGTTAGAGTCAACAAAATTCTGCCTTTTAAGAACTGCACTTGTTAGGGAGCTCTGATGGCCTAGTGGCAAGAAGCTGCACTACAATCCCAGAGGTACATGGTTCAAATCCACCAGATGCTCTGCTGGAGAAGGAGGGACAATCTCCTCCTGTACCAGTCTGATTTGACTGTATACACATACAAAATAATGTTTTTTTAAAAAGCACAAATTTTTTTTTAAAAAAAGAACAGCACTTGCAATACTCCTTGGAAGTAAAAATGACAAGACTGTCTCATTATAGTATAGTGGATTTATTGTCCCAAATTCGTAGCCCATTGCCTTTTGACTTTCTGTCACATAAGTGGGTGGAAACATGAGTAAGGTGTATTTACTACTGATGAGGAGGACATTGGTCAGTCTTGCCAAGTTTAAATGACAAGGTTTAGTGACAGAAAATTATAGTTTCACTATCAGCAAGAAAGCAGCAGAGAATGTAGCTCACATCTATCCTTTTGGGCCACAGAGATTGCTGTGCCAGTCAGGCCAGAATCAAGATCAGCAGCAACAGTAGCAGAGAACCAGGGACTGATGTGAAACAGTGGTGACCTGGGGCTGCTTCTCCATGTATTCAACACCAGGAGTCTTCACCCAAGCTTGCTGGAGTAGAGGGAAGCATCAAAATTATCAGTACTAAGAGCTTTGAAACAGTGACCTAAAGCCATGAGACGGAAAGTCAAAGAACTTTGAGAAGTTGTCCTGACTGAAGAATTGTACCTGTTGCCAACTTGAGTTCTTACCTGTTAACTTCTCTAATGAGCCCCTTAAACGTGAATATGGTTTTCTATGGGCATTGCAATAGAGTATAAAATCCAGTGAGGGCCATTGGAGGGACAGTTGATGCCAGAACTGGCAGGAATAGGCACAGGGGTGGAGGAACAGTTGTAAGCAAACACAGGATTAGAACCTGGAATGTGAGAAGAATGAATGTAGGGAAATTGGATATTGTTAAGAAACAGAATACATAAGTAATGACATGATATTGGCACAATGAGATGAATTAGCATGGGATATTTTGAATAAGAGAATCGTATGATCTATTATGCCAGATATGAAAAGGTGAGAAAAAATAGGTCATTTATAGATCCATCTTGAAATATAATTATTATGAGCAGCAGGATAATATCCATATGCATATAATGAAGTCCAGTGAAGACCACTATCATTCAGTATATGCACCAACACCTAGAGCCAAAGAAAAGGAAATAAAAGATTTCTGCCAACTTTTGCAGTCAGAAATTGATTGAACATGCAACCAACATGCATTAGTAATGATGGACGACTGTAATGCAAAAATTAGAAACAGAGAGGAAGCATCAGTAGTCAGAAAACATGGACGTGGTGACAAAAATGAGGCTAGACAGCAAGCTCTGGTGGCCCAGTAGCAGGAATCTGTGCTGCAATCCCAAAGGAGTGTGGTTCAAATCCACGAGATGTTCTGCTGGAGAAGGAGGAGATTGTGCCAGTCGGATCCGATTTGACGGTACACCACAAGACAAAAAAAAAATAAGGCAAGAGAATGATAAAACTTTGTACAATCAATGATTTATTAATTGCAAATGCCATTTTATAAGAAACACAAGTGATGACTGTACACGTGGACCTAGCCAGGAATCAAATTGATTACATTTGGATCACTGGAGAAGCTCAACAAGTCCAGGTGCAGATTGTGGAACAGACCATCAACTACTGATATGCAAGTTCAAACTAAAGCTAAAGAAAGCTAAATCCACAGGAAACAAAATTTGACCTTGAGTCTATCCCTGCTAAATTTAAAAACTATCTCAGGAACAGACTTTTTTTTTAATCAATAAAAATCCCACAATTTATCGATGTCAGGGTACCTTTAAATACCTCTGATAAGAATCGGGGACATATTTGGAGCCGTGAACACTAATGAACAAAGACCAGAAGAGCTGTGGGAGAATATCAAGAATATCAACCACAAAGAAAGCAAAAGATCATTACAAAGACAGGAGGAAGAAAAGACCAAGAAAATCACACTGGAGGGCTGAGAAGCCAAAGTCAAGGGAAGGCAGCAGGAAGTTAAGGAGCTGAACAGAAGATTTCAAAGGGCAGCTAGGGAAGACAAAGCAAAGTATTACAATGAAATGTGCAAGGAGCTGGAGTCAGAAAATCAAAAGGACCGAACTTGCTTGGCATTTCTTAAGCTGAAGGAACTAAGAACAAATTCAAGCCTTGATTTGCAATACTTAAGCAGGCTACGGGCAGAATATTGGATGGTCCAGGAAGCATTAAAAGAAAATGGAAGATGTGAGGTAAAAAAGGAGAACCAGATGAAGTGAAAGGAAGGAGTTTATTATCAACTCTTGAGTGAAGTTCCACAGCCCCAGGCCACAGGAAGGCAGCATGGGTATGGAAAGTCACATGTGGGGAAACTACAACAAAAGTTTTATATACAGAGGTTAGAGGTAGGCTGGCTATTCGGTGGTCAGCTCTCTGTAGAGGATGCTGATTGGATTCCCTCTGCGTTCCCATGTATGGAGCCACTCAGGACACTCAGGTGGGTTGTGTTAACGCTCACATGTGGCTGGTAGTCGTGCTCTCTTCTGATTGGCTGCAGCCATCTTACTCTAGGCTGATTGGAATGTCTCCCAGGAAGTGCATCAGTATGTAATGTTGCCTACCTTCCAGATAGCCTTCAGAAGGAATACACAGTCGCTGAACTAAAAAGAACTGGTTGACACAGAAGAATTTCATGAAACAACATGATATAGAAGCAACGGTGATGAAGGAATAAGTTTAAGCTGCTCTGAAGGAACTGGCAAAAAACAAGACCTCAGGAATTGATGGAATACCAATTGACATATTTCAACAAAGAGACATTGCTCAAGACGTGCTCACCAGCTGTGTCAAGGAGTCTGGAGGACAACTACCTAGAAAAATGACTAGAAGACATCCATGTTTATTCCTATTGCAAAAAAAAAAGTGACCTGACAGTGTAGAAATTATTGACTAATATCACTAACATCACATGCAAGCAAAATCCTGCTGAAGATTACCCAAAAACAACTAGAACAGTACAGTGACACAAATACAAGCTGGGTTTAGAAGAGGCCGTGGCACTAGTGACATTATTGTCCAGGTCAGATGGATCTTGGCAGAAAGCAAAGGAACGTTTATCTGTGTTTCATGACTATGCAGAAGCATTGGACTGTGTGGATCACAACAACTGGTGGCTAACTTTGAGAAGAATGGGAATCCCAGGATATTTGATTATGCTCATCAAAACCTATACTTGGATCAAGAATGAGTCATCAGAACAGAGCAAGGAAACACTACATTGTTCAAAATCAGGAAAGGAGTGCATCATGGATGCATACTGTCTCCATATCTTTGCAATCTATATGCAGAACAAATCATTCAGGAGGCTGGACTTTGTGAGGAGGAATGTAGCATCAGGATTGAAGGAAGACTCATTAACAACCTATGCAGTTGTTGCAACCTTGCTTGCTGAAACTGAGGAGGACTTGAAGCATGTGCTGCAGAAGGTCAAAGACTGAAGGATTGAAGCTCCAACATCAAGAAGACAAAGATTCTCACCACTGGGAGAAGAGATTGAGGTTATTAACAATTTCAGCTTGCTTTACTCCACAATCAACACTCTTGGCACTAGCAGTCAGGAAATCAAAAGATTGATTGCATTGGGGAAGACTGCTATCAGAGACCTCTCCAAAATGCTAAAGAGCAATGATGTCAGTCTAGAGACTAAGATATGCCTGACCTAGGCCAAAGTCTTCTCAATTACTTGCTGTGCATCAGAGAGCTGAACAATAACTAAAGGTGATAGAATCCTTACTGGGATAATGGGAGTAGGTGTGCCACAGTTAGTGAGTCTGGCTCAGGACAGGGCGGGGTTTAGAGGGTACACAGGGCCTCTATAAGTCTCAGATAACCCAATGAAACATAACAACAATAGGTACAAGGGTATGAGAGGCATGTTTGACCTCATTACTTGTGATCAGGCAAGAACAGTCCCTGGAGAAGGGAATCATGCTTGGTAAAGAGCAAAAAAAAAAAAAAATAAAAAGGAAGAGCCTCAACAGGATGGATTAATAGTGTCTGCAGCAATGGTCTCAGCACAGGAATGGCTGCAAGAAGGGCACAGGAGTGGGCAGGGTTTTGTTCTGTTGTGAGCAGAATTGTGATCACTCATAATCAACGTGATGGCAGCTATCAACAGTGATATGAAAGTCAAAATCTTCAGTATGGATTACATCTCAACATGAAAAGAAAAATCCTCACCACTGGGCCAATAAGCTACATCATGATAAATGGAGAAAAGATTGAAGCTGCAAGGATTTCCTTTGACGAGTACCCATATCAGCACCCATGGAAACAGCTGTGAAGAAATCAAATGGCATTACATTGGGCAAATCTGCTGCTTAGAATTTCTTTAAAATGCTGCAAAACAAGGATGTCACTTTAAAGAAAAGGTGTGCTTTGCAGAGTGCCACTTTTGAAGCTCCTGACTTAAGGTCTAAGTTGCTTTATACTGCTCACTAAATGCTATTCCATAAAGGCCTGCCTGGCATGTCTAGAGATAAGTTCCACTCAGAATCTCTACCCAGTCTCAAGGAAACTGCTTCTTTCTATAGCTCAGTGTCTGTAATTCAAGGTCTTAGGGAGTGTTCCTCATTCCTGCAGCATACTGATATCTTGAGGCTGAGTTTCCACAGTAACCCAGCCTACGTAATATACCTAGGCAAATTCCTATAAAAGCCTGAAAAAAACTTTAATAAAGTGGGACTTGATCAGGAATCTGTCTTGTCCCCATTCTTTTCACCACTTGTCCCTTTTCATCCCCACTCTCCCTCCTTTAGGGTCTGTGTTGACGTCCCCGCTGGCCAGGGCAGTGCTTAACTCAAGCCATAATATTTTCATGTGCCTTATATGCATGTGAAAATCAGACACTGAATAAGGAAGATTAAAGAAAAACTGATGCTTTTGAATTGTGATACTGGCAAGGAATATTAAATATACACCATGGACTGTTGGAAGAACAAACAAATCTGCCTTGTAAGAAATGCAGCCAGAATACTTATTAGATGGGAGAATGGGAAGACTTTTATTTCACATACTCTGGATGTGATAATAGGAGAGGCCAGTCTCTAAAGAAAGACATTGTGCTTAGAAATGTGGAGGGCCAGCAAAAGAGGAAGACCTTCAGTAAGGTGGATTGGCAGTGACCCTAACTATGTTTAAGCAGAGAAGAGGTGGTGAGAATGGCACAGTATTAGATGGGGTTTCATTCTGTTGTACGTACAATCACTATGAGTGGTAGCAGCAGAAAGGATGGCACCTAAAAACAGTAACAGAAGATGGAGTGGGAGGTGCTCAGCATAAAAATACTAGATAACTCCAACTCAATTTAGGCATGAAAAGCTTTTTTGGCTTTTTGTTTAGCTTTGTATTATAAAGCTTTTTAAACATACAAAAGTAGACCATTATAATGCTAATGCATTCCTGGGTTCTCTACAGAAGAAACTCATTAGAGAGATGGATTTATCTCAAAGAAATGGTGTACATACTTCCAGGTACTTCTAAGTCACCTATGTGGTCAGATGTCAAGTAACAGGATAATTTCAAAGAACCAAATCCAAGATCGACAGGTCAGGGTGCTGGCTTCAGAAGCTGTTCAAACCATGCAATATGGCAGCAAGCAATGTGCCAGCCTGCTGGCTCACATCCAAAGAACCAATGGGCAGAGGAGTTGATCCAGCTACATGATTTAAATCAAGGAAAAAGTACACTAGTTTTGTCAGGGTATAACTGAGGTAGGTGTGTCAGAGTCAGTGAGAATGGCTCAGGATAGGGCAGGGTTCAGAACTATTACACTTTGGCAACTCAATGGCACAAAACATATATATGTCAGGCCAATTATTTTTTTTAAAAAATGTATACTTTGTGCTTGCTTCGGCAGCACATAACTAAAACTGGAACAGTAACAGAGAAGATTAGCACAAGAGGAGATTGCCCCTCCTTCTCCAGCAAAGCATCTGGTGGATTCAAACTGTATATCTCTGGGATTGCAGTGCAGCTTCTTGACACTAGGCCACCAGAGCTCCCTTAAGCATTCCATATTTTTTTATAAAAAGAAGAAAATGTATACTTCATTTGGTATTAACAGGTTTGAACATTTTTTTTTTAAATTTCCATTCATTCATTCAATTGATTGGCTGCTCATAGCAGATCTCATGGTGAAGGTGATTGCATTATATGAGGCTACATCATAATTACCAGATCAGAGAATCATGTGCAATCAAGGTGACATACCTGCTTAACATCACCAAATTTTATCAACGAATAACCCATCTTTTTTTACCAGTCATTCATACCTGCTTTTCATTTCCCTACTTGGATTTAAAAAAAAAAACCACCTCGACATCCCATTATTTCATCTGCAGATACTTTATTATGTATCTTTAAGAGTTAAGGTGGAAAAAAAAAGAGTTAAGGTGCAAAATAATTTTTTATAAAAAGAGTTAAGTTACAACAATGAATAAAAAAAATTTTTACAAATGAGTGTGAATGATCCAAGGAAATTGCAATTACAATGTTATGAAACAAGACATGATGAATGATAAATGAAATTGTAATTATAATGCTATAAAACAAAATGTATATGAATTAAAAACTAATATGATTTGTAAACTCTAAAATAAAAATTAAAAAGAGTCAAGGACTTCTTTTTAGCAGACATAACAAAACAAGCATTTATTATACCTTGATATTTTTTGTCATTTCTTTATTGGATATTAACCTGGCAGTGTTCTTTGCTCATTTAATAAAAGAATTTTATAGCTAACTTCTTGAACTAGAATCTAAACAAGATCCACACACTGCACTTGTTTATACGTTTCTAATTTTTCTTGATTTTAAAATGATTTATCCTATTTTTCCACCTTGTCATTAATGTTAAGTAGACATGTCATTTGTCCTACATAATTTCTTACATTTTTTATTTGACTGGTTTCATCCCTTTGAAGTATTTTAAAACATGTTCCTGTAACCCATCTCTATATTTCTAGAAATCGTCTATATTTCTAGAAATCTTGACGTTTGATTTGGTTTAATTTTGGCAATAGTTGATACTCTTCAATGTGCATCTCACCAGATGATAAAATGCCATGGTTAATCAGCGAATTCAGGTATAAGCAGTCTGATGCGTCCATGATACCTTTCAAAAGTGTTCTAGCCCGCTCACAGAGTTGTGAAATAAGATAGATATACATATATATCCTAGCCATTCCCTGAAACTTCCCTCTTTTCTCCGCCCAGCCAATTCCTGTCCCCCAAAACAATCACTTTTCTGATTTTTTTATAAATATCCTGTTCTAGAACTTCATACAAATGTCATTATAAGTATATACCTTTGTGTCTGGCTGATCTCCCTGATTCAGTTATTTCTATTACACGAATATGCCAGCTCATCCATTTTTCCCATGAAGGGCGTCAAAGAGCTGCTCCTATTGGCTCCTAACGCGCCTGCCGCCCGCCCCCTACGCTTCCGTCTAGTGTCACCCCTCTGGCCTGCTTCAAAAGCTGGGACGGCTTAGCTCGTCGCTGATTTGTGGAGTTGCTTTGACTGGCAGACAAAGTCCCCAGTGATCAGTGACCTTCAGGGCTCCGAGTCGGTTTCATCCATTTCCCTAAGTTTTTGAGAATGGAGCAAGTGTCCAAATTCCCCCCCCCTAGGAAAGCTAAGAGAATTAGGTGTATCATTAAGCTTTAATTTAAAGCATAATAATTTTGTCATAGGAAAGATCGTCCAAGGCCAAGAAGGAGAGCGGAAATTAGACGCGCTGCCTCCAGTTTGTAATTGTCCCTTCCAGGATGCCGTCGCCTTTCCGGGGCCGCTGAGCTTCCGGGAGTTCTCGGAAGTGGCTTCCCTTTTTGATAGAAGGCGGGGTGCTGCTCTCATTCGGTGAGGTCTGTGTGGTGTAGACCGAAATCCTGCGGGGGGACAGGTCAGGCAAGGAGGGGACAGAGCCGGGCACGGCGACTGCAGAGACAGAGGTTCTCCGAGGCTGCTACGGTCTGACCAGGAAGCTATCATTCATTATTTGTTCACAGCTGAGGAGCGAGGATTTCTTGGGAGTCCGTGTCTAAATCTGAAAAATTGTCTCGCTTTGCTTAACCCTGGGCTGCTGCCGGCTTTCTCAGAGCGGAGGGAGTTCCCCTTCTTCCAATCTGCAGCCCGGGTGACCGCTGCCATGGCTTTTCCTCACCGGCCGGACGCCCCTGAGCTACCTGACTTCTCCATGCTCAAGAGACTGGCTCGAGACCAGCTCATCTATCTGCTGGAGCAGGTCAGTGCCTGCCACACTTGCGGGCCTTTAGTGCATCAAAGTTTAACACCCATTCGATACCAAGATCTGGGGCCTTGGAAGCGCAATGGTTAAGCGCTCGACAACCAACCGAGGGTGGGCAGTTAAACCCGTTAGATGCTCTGCAGGAAAATTATTTACAGATTTGGAAACTGTAGGGTGGTTCCACTTTGACCTGAAAGGTCTCTATGAGTCGAAACAACCAGGGGTTTGGTTGGAAGTTTGTGGTTGTGTTGTGTGTGTGTGTATTTTGCGTCTTCTTTTGACAAGGCATTCCGATCTCGTTCTTAAACCTCGATGTCAAGTTGGCTAGAACCTGCCCACGTCTTCCTTAGGCCAGGGGAGATAGCAATCAGCATTCAACAACGTGCCTGGCACTGTGCAACTCACCAGGGTTGGAAAGATGATTACAACATCTCCTTTGCTATTAAGGGTCTTCCAATGCAGTAGGAGCCTCATAAAACACAAATTGCCCCACACAGATGTCATGTGGGAAAGAGTGCAGGATCAGCAGTCCTTTCTAGGTGGAGTTGTAAAGAGCTGGAGTGTGACGAATAAGCATATATTCCATAGAGATTCCAAGCAGGTAGATTGCTAAGAGCAAAGTTAAGGAACTAGGCAATAACGGGTGGAGTGATCAGACATTAAACAGAAGGCATTAGGCCACTACTGAAGACCCCTTTTTTTTTTTGTGGCATGAGGTCTTACTTAAAGATGTTTCTAATAGCAATGTGAGTACATGGGCAGCAAGGAGCCTGGTTAGAAGACCATAATTTAGTCTGATATAACAAAGACCCACAGAGGAATAGAATAGAAAAGAAGAGATGGATTTGTCAGACATGGGGAAAGAAGACTCGGACAAATTGATTGGCTTATAGGTTGAAGCAGGGAATTCTGATAGCCTAATGGTAAGGAGCTGCAATACCATTCCAAAGGCATGTGGTTTGAATCCACCAGCTGCTCTGCAGGAGCAGGATGGGTAATCTCCTCCTGTGCAATTTATTGCCTCTGAAAACCTGCTGGAGGGTCAGCTGTGAATCGGTTACAACTAGATGGTACATAACAGCTACAATGCAGATTGAGGGGAAAATCAAAACAGTCTAAGATTGTGACTTGGGATATTAGAATTACACTACTACTCTAATTGTTGTGTACCAGGACTAACTAACCGTCCAGCGAGTTTTCAAAGGCAGTAAATCTACGAAAAAGAGATTGCCCATCTTTCTCCCATGTGGAGAAACTCATGCCTTCAGGTTGACAGCGCAGCTCCTTAGCTCTAGCCCCCCAGAGTTACTGTAATTATAATGGATTTATTGTACAGGTATGCTCTGCGTAGTGTGATTTGACCACATCTAACTGCATATATATCCATGGCCCTGTAGGCCGCCCGCCACTCAGCAACCAGAATAAATGTTTTGGCACACTGGGCAAGCAGACCTGGACTTTCCTCTAGAACTTTAACATAGGCTAGTGTCCCGCAAAGGTCCTGCCTGGCTCCCCTGCCTGTTCCCAGCGGTGGATTGTCTGGTGGTATTTGAGCAGTGAACTCTGCCAGAAAGCTTTGCTGCAGGTGCTGATGTGTATCCACACCTGCAGGAGGAAGTGGGAGCAGTGAGGCCTTGGAAGGCCTGCTACACTCACGGCTTTGGCAGAGTTTCTCACACATGTGGATGTGCTGGTGCTGCATGAAGAGTGAGCTGTGGTGGAAAGCCTTGCTGCACAGCCTGTCTGGGCACCATGGTGCTGCATGAAGCTGGACACACGGGTTTGCTGCGTTTGTGGCAGACATCTACCATTTTGTTGCACTGATGCTTCAGCAGCAGTAAGTTGTACTTGAAGCTCTTGCTACAAACCTCCTGTCAGTGTGGCTTCTTGCCCCCTGCCCCATGACAAGATTGATCCCCAAAGTCCACCCCTAGGCCACAGCTGATGCCCAGCTCAATGTGCTCAGGGCTGCCGCCATGCCTAAACTCCCTGTGCCTGGACTATTATGTACCAGACTTTCCTCTTCAGTGTGCTGGGCTCAGAGACTGTCCTAAGGGCCACTCCAAACTGGCCTCTGGCCCAGAGCTGCCCCCACATTTGTGTCTTCAGGGAAAACCCGTAAGCATGCTCTTCAGCACCTCTTTATTCTGCTTGACCTGTACCCCAGGAATATCAGGCTGGGAAGAGAGTGGTACCTTCTCAGGTTCCAACTCAGTATCAGGCCAGAAGATATTTCTCTGAGTCCCGACCTCTTGAATGTCTTGGAGGTCCAGGTCTGGAAACTCCTCATCCTCTGAGTTTTGCTGGAAGAGTATGTCAGGGTTGGGGGTGAAGCATGGCTGTGTTACATTGACAATGGAGGTGAAACAGGGCCTGGTAGTGGTGATGGTGGTGGCAGACTCCAGAAGGCATCCAGGTAGTGAGAAACTGTTAGGGGGCAGGGCGGGAGGAGCCTCCTGATGCTCTGTTGTGTTGTTAGGTGCTGTCAAGTCCAATATGACTCCTAGTGACTCTGTGAACAGCAGATCTGAACCCTTTTCTATCCTGTGCCATCCTTATCACCTCCTTCTGAGGTGGGAGCCCCATGACCATGGAGAAAGGCACAAGCGAGAGTGTGGAGTCCCAGAGAGCAGTGCCACATGACCACAGGCCCCAGGCGTGACACAGGCAGTGTGACCACAGACATTTTGTGGTTTAGATGTGTCTCGCAATACATGGAACATTAAACCATATCGGTCTTGCTTCTCTGAACACGTTGTGGACATTAAGTGACCTGTGTAGTTATTTGTTTAATCCCATGTTCCACTAGTTCGGAAGCTACATGAGGACAAGAAATGTATTTGTTTTATTCAACACTGTATGTCCAGCTAGTGCCTTGTGTAGAGTCGGACACATAGCATTTTCTTAATAAATGTTTGTTGTACAAATGTTGAATGAAAATTAAAAAAAAAGAATTAGAGAAACAGGTTTGGTGAGGGAAGTGGATGAGTTTGAATTTAGATACGTGATATTTTAGTGGGAGATATAATTCTTTTGTTTAAGCAGATAGAAATATAGAGCTGCAGCTCCATCGAGATCAGTGGCCTAGTTTCACTGCTAACTCAAAGGCCTTGCCTCTCTGGTGATTCGAATCTACCAGCATCTCCTCAGAAGAGAGATAGACAGTCTCCTCCCATGTGATTTACAGCCTTGGAAATCCAATGGAAGGTTTTACAGCCGTCAAAACTGGTTCTGACTCCATGGCAATGGGTATAGTGCATATAGCTCTCTTAGGAGGCTGGGGTGAAATGGAGATTCCTTTGAGGAATATCAGGGAATCAGGGACTATATTTTATTTCTCTCTTAAATACCCTGTAATTATAGCACAGTCTTTTTCATAAAAATACAGCTGACAAATACTTAAGGAATTGAATGGAGGTACTAGAGACACTAACTCATTGGAAATCACTGTGAAGACAGCTGATGAGACCAAGGACAGAAACTTGCAACTAGAATGTGGGTCATGAAGAGGAGTCAGCAAGGGTGACTCAACATAACCAGAATGGGCCTCATCATAGTAATATCCTCCCCAAACAAACTTCTGACTTATTCTTGTTTTCTTCTTCTTCTTGCTGTATACCCTCCAGTGAGTTTTCAGAAACATTCAATCACACGGGAGGAGCTTGCCATCTTTTTCCTGCTGAGCAGCTGGTTGGTAGATTCAAACTGTGTGCCTTTGGGTCAGCAGTACCAACTCCAAACTAGACTCCCTGATTCTTGTTATAGGCGTTGCTATACAGTTTTGAAACTTTAAAATTGTATGATTCTTCTCACTCCCTCTCATACTTAACCGAACCAGTTCTGCTGAGTTCTACAGATTCGTTTATGTTATGTGACTTTCTTTTCATGATTATAAAATCACATTATAGACAATTTATAAGATGAGGGAAGGTATAAATAGGGGCGAAAAACCACTTAAACCTGACCATCAGATGCAACCACCATTCATTTCCATTAAGTATTTATATATAGTCTATATAAATTTATCCTATCTCCATACCTTTTCAACCTATATGCAGAACAGATTATCCGAGAGGCTGGGCTCTATGAGGAGAAATGTGGGGTCAAGATTGGTGGACGATTTATCAACAATCTGCGTTATGCGGATGACACAACCCTGCTTGCTGAAACTGAGGAGGACCTGAAGCGCCTGCTGCAGAGTGTCAAGGACTACAGCCTCCAATATGGATTGAGGCTCAATGTCAAGAAGACAAAGATTCACACCACTGGACCAATTGGCAGCATCAGGATGGATGGTGAAGAGATTGAGATTGTACACAGCTTTAGTTTGCTTGGCTCCACAGTCAACAGTCTTGGCACCCGCAGCCAGGAAATTAAAAGGCGCATTGCCATGGGAAAGTCTGCTGTTAGGGACCTCTCCAAAGTGCTGAAGAGCAGTGGTGTCTCTCTGGAGACTAGGTGCGTCTGATATAGGCCATGGTCTTCGCAATCACCTGTTATGCATCAGAGAATTGGACAATGACCAAGGAAGATAGAAGGAGAATTGATGCCTTTGAGCTGTGGTGCTGGAGAAGAGTACTGAGAATACCATGGACTGCTAGGAAAACAAACAGATTTGTCCTGGAGAGGGTTAAACCGGGTGGCTCCTTGGAGGCAAGGATTCTGAGGCTCCATCTAACTTACTTTGGACATGTTGTGAGGAGAGACCAGTCCTTAGAGAGGGACATCATGCTTGGGAGGGTGGAGGGACAGCGCAGGAGAGGAAGGCCCTCTATGAGGTGGACTGATTCAGTGACTGGGATAATTGGGATGGGAGTGTCAGAGACAGTGTGATTGGCACAGGACAGAGCGGAGTTTAGGGCTGTTGTACATAGGGTCGCTATGAGTCGCAGGCGACTCGACGGCACATAACAACAATAACAACATATAAATTTATGTATATATAATTTGGAAGCAGGAGTGGCATCCACTTCCTAAACAACGTGCCTCTGGAAACTCTGTGAACTTTGATAAATGACAATAGTTAAAAACCTTCAGGCCTTTTTATAAGGGTTGCTGTGAGGCATGCTCGACTCAATGGCAATCAACAGTAACAACTATATATAATTATATATTTATATATTCTAGCTCTTAAATAACCTGTTTTCCTTCATACTTCCACCAGCCTAAATTGAATCCTTTACTCGTTGCCACATGACTGGACCTCAGTTGGCCTCATAAATGGCCCCCCTGCATCTCTTTTTTCCCATCTCCTCTACGCTTGACCCGCCATTGCCAGATTTAGCCGATGAAAATGCATAGCTGATTGGAATGCTTCAGTGCACAAAAGCTCTCTGTTTTCTCCTGCTCCACAGAGGATTAAGTAATAACTCCCTCATTTGGCATTCAGAGCTCCATGTTCCAGGCCTGAAGGAGCTCCAGTGGCATAGTAGTTTAAGTGTTTGGGCTGGTAACTTACAAGTCAGCAGTTCAAACACACTAGCCACTCAGAGAGAAAGAGAGGCAGTTGAGATTTACCACCTCTGAAACCTATTGACCTCATGACTGAGAAAATAGATTTGATAGCAGTGGTCTTTTCGTTTCTGCTCAAATTCAGTGACACTAAATTTGAGCCAAGTTGAGAGGAAGCTTCACGTGATTTCTTCCTCTATGTCACTGGATGTAACTTCTCTTTCCTTTCAACTGAAGATAACAGTCAGGAGTAATGACCAGGAGTTAGATGAAGGGGTGAGTGGTTTTCTAAGTTATTTGCATTAAGCATAGTTATTTTTTAAAATTTATAATTAAGTTCAGTGAAAATTTACAGAGACTTAGGATTTCCATTCATTCATTGTTGCACTTTTCTCCCTGCCCACTCCTCACCTCCCCCCCCAGTACATTCTTCTCTTTGAAAAGTAAAATTCTTTCATTGTTTTACAATCCCTCCCCCCAGGTCCACTCCACTATACAGCCTTCACTCTGGACTTCTGTCATGACAAAAATACCTAATCATTTTCCCTCTTAAACAGTTTTCTCCCTCATCTGTTTCAATGCAGTATACATTATTGAACCCATCCTTCTCAGTCTCCTCGCAACCCCAAGGTCTGTCCTGCTTTACAACAGTGGAACCATGCAGTATCTGTCCTTTTGTGACTGAGATACTTCACTCAGTATAATGTCCTCCAGGGTCACCCATTTTGAATAATATTGTGTGAGTTCCTTGTTTTTCAATGCAGCATAGTATTTCTTTTTTTCCCCCTCTGTCTCTTTTTTGGTAATTTTTATTTTAATAATTTTAATGAACATTTACTGGATTTCCATTCATTCATTGCTGCACTTCTTTCCCTGCCCAGCCCTCCCTCCCCCCACCAGTTCGCTCCTCTCTTTGAAAAGTACTAGAAAAGCTCCCTCCCTGGTACACAATCCCCCCGCACCCCTATCTCGGCCCCAAGTACATTCCACTTTGCAACCTTAATTGTGGACTCTTGTGATAACCATAATACCCTAGCAGCATAGTATTTCATTGTATATACCACAGCTTCTCTATCCATTTGTTTGTTTATGGGCACTTAGGTTGTTTCCAACTCCTTGCTATTGTGAACAAAGCCGTGATAAACATGGGTGTTCATATATCTGCTTGGATGTCAGTTATGGTCTCTTTGGGGTATAGTCCCAGTAGTGGAACTGCTGAGTCGAATGGTATCTCTATTTGCAACTTTTTGAGAAAGCGCCATACCGCCTTCCACAGTGGTTGCACCAAGCATAGTTATTTTTATAATGGAAGAAAAAAAATCCTAAGAAATTACTTAGCCGTTCATTGGGAGGTTGCAGCATGCAAGGGAGGTTGTCAGGAGGTGGAGCGGAGGAAGCAGCAGAGAAGAGGAGCCGTGATGTAGGACAGGGCCACAGGCGCACAGGAGGGTTGGGTAAGCACAGCTGGAGGGATCTGCCTTGGAAAAGAGCAAGAATATCTTTCCACTGATACAGAAAATGAGAGGAAAGCCAAATAGATGACTACATGGAGAAATGGCACTGTAACGGCTATAGAGACGTGTCGACTGTGCTCACAATAAATAAGATGCAAGGCTAGATGATGCTAACACTCTTCTGGCTCAGAAATGATGATTCTGTTAAATGGGTAACTGGATGGATTCTCATCTGAAATAGCTTCTGTGGCCTCTGAGTGACCAATATACTTTATCTCCCTCAGCTTCCTGGAAAAAAGGACTTGTTCATTGAGGCAGATCTGATGAGCCCTTTGGATCGAATTGCCAATGTCTCCATCCTGAAGGTACCTGTTCCTTTCCCCATATAAGTTCATATTATGATCATCTTTACTTACCAGGGCTCTGATAATTTTTTTAAAAAGAAACAGTTGAAAATACTGAAACATGTTATATTAAATGTAGGAAAGCTGAATTGAATGGAAAAGTAGGGGGTGGGTTGATGCTGTTGGGATTATCTTGTACTAGTTAAGTTTGGTTTCCTTATTGACAGTGTGAAGGCAGCTCATGGGATGGTTGGTCAGAGACAATTTGATACTTAGAATTAGCATAAATAGGACTTTATAGAGGCTCACTGTGTTTGTATCAGGCCTTCTGCATTTCAGGCACTTATATCTGCTGTACTGTTTGTTGGATTCTCTCTGTAGCAACACGAAGTGGACAAGTTGTACAAGGTGGAGAACAAGCCAGTGCACAGCTCCAGTGAACAGTGAGTGTCCAGAAGAGTCTGTCTCGGCTCAGCTGAGCATCTCTGCGTCTATACTGTGCCTATCTTAGGGCTCTCTGGTGTTTGAGTATCGCGATGGGAAAGTCTGCTGTTAGGGACCTCTCTAAGGTACTCAGGAGCAACAGTGTCTCTCTGGAGACTAAGGTGCGCCTGATACAGGCCATGGTATTTGCAATCGCTTGTTATGCATCAGAGAGTTGGACAATGACTAGGGAGGACAGAAGGAGAGTGGATGCTTTTGAGCTGTGGTGCTGGAGAAGGGTACTGAATGTACCATGGACTGCCAGGAAAACAAACAGATTCATCTTGGAGAGGATTAAACCAAGCTACTCCTTGGAGGCAAGGATTCTGGGGCTTCGTCTGACATACTTTGGACATGTTGCCAGGAGGGACGGATCCTTGGAGAGGGACATCATGCTTGGGAGGGTGGAGGGACAACGCAGGAGGGGAAGACCCTCTATGAGATGGATTGATTCGGTGACTGGGGTAATCGGGATGGGTGTGTCAGAAGCGGTGCGGTTGGCGCAGGATAGAGCAGGGTTTAGGGCTGTTGTGCATAGGGTCGCTATGAGTCGGAAACGACTCGACGGCACATAATAACAACAACAACAACAACATTCATTTTAAAGAACATTTACAGAGATTTTGCTTGAACTTTTTATTTCATGCCTATGTTATTGCTCTAGCCTCTTGTCTTAGTTGTGTAGTTTTGCTTTAACAGAAATACCAAAAGTGAGCAGCTCTTATAGAAATGTATTTTCTTACAGTTTGTTGTCATTGCCATCAAGTTGAGTACAACTCATAATAACCCTGTGAACAACAGTTCTGAACTCATACTTGTCCTGTGCCGTCCTCACTACCTGTGACACACTCAAACCCATTGCTGCAGTCACTGTGTCAGTCCACCTGGTGGAGGATCTTCCTGTCTTTCGCCGAAACACCTTTCCAATCATGATGTCCCTCCCCAAGGAGTAGCCTCTCCACACCCAGAGTATGTGAGAGGAAGCTTTATCATCTTTGCCTCCAAAGAGAATTCTGACTTCACCGTCTTCAGGACATATCTGTTTGTTCTTTAGTCAGTCCATGGGATTCAGTATTCTTCTCTAACATCACAGTTCAAAAACATCAATTCTTCTGTCATCTTTATTCATTGTGCAGGTCTAAGCAACATAGTAAGTGATTGAAAAGATCATGCCTGAGTCAAATGCACCTTAGTCCTCAAACTAACATTATTACTCCTCAAGAATTTTGAGAAGTCCTTGACTACAGACTTTTCCAGTACAGTATAGTACAGTACAGTCTCCTTATCTCCTGATTGCTGGTACTAAGTGTATTGATTGTTGTTGTTTGTTGTTGTTATGTACTGTTGAGTTGCAACTCAAAGCAACCCTATGGACAACAGCCCTGAAACCTGCTCTATCCTGTGTCAACTTTACTGTCTGACACACCTACCCTCATAACCCTAGTCACTATATCAGTCCATCTCATCGATGGTCAGAGTGTGTTGATTATGGATCCAGGTAAGATGAATTGGTTGAGACTTTGAATTGTTTCTCTGTCTATCATGATGTTGTATTGATCTAGAGGTGAGAACTTTTGTTTTCTTGATGTGAGATGCAGTCCAAAATGAAGACTGCAGTGTTTGATCTTTTACAGCAAGTGCTTTAAGTCCTTCTCACTCTCAGTAAGCAAAGTTGTGTCATCTGCCTCATGAAGGTTCTTAATAAGTGTTCCTCCAGTCCTGATACCATATTCTTCTTCATAGAGTCCAGCTTCTCGAATAATTTGCTCAGCATACAAATTGAACAGGTATGGAGAAAGGATACAACACTGATGCACACCTTTCTTAATTTTAAACCATATAGTGTTCCCTTGCTCTGTTTGCACAACAGCCTATTGGTCTAGGTGTAGGTTTCACATGAGCCCAGTTAAGCATTCTGGGATTCCCCTCCTTTTCAATCTTAGCCATAGTTGTTATGATGCACACAGTCAAATAAAGAACAAATAGACATTCTTCTGATATTCTTTGCTTTCCACCAGGATCCATCTGACATTAGCAGTGATATTTCTGGTGCCATGGCCTCTTATAAATCCATCTTAAACATGTTACAGTTTAGAGGGCTGAAAGTCTAAATTTAGAGTACCAGCTCCAGAGGAAGGCTTTCTCTTTGTGTCAGTGCTAGAGGAAGGTCGCTGTCTCTTTTCACTTCTGTTTCTTGGAGATCTCGTGAGGCAGGGCATTTCTCTTTCCCCATCTGTGCTTTCTTGCTCAGTCTGTTCTTTTATGTATCAAAAGAGATTGATTTAATATATACTTTACATTTCCACAGTCCAGGAATTGATGTAATACCAGTTGAGGTATTTCAGGGAATCATTTGAAGCTCTGAACATGCTCACCAGTCTATGCCATCAAATTTGGAAGACAGCTCTCTAACCAACTGACTAGAAGAGATCCATATTTAGTTCCATTCAGAAAAAAGGTGATCCAATAGAGTGTGGAAATTGGTGAACAATGTTAGTATCACATGCAAATAAAACCTTTCTAAAGATATTTAATAAATGGCTTTAACAGTGCATGAATACCACCTGATGCTCCACTGGGGAAGGAAGGGCAGTCTCCTCCTGTGCCAGTCAGATCCGATTCAATGGTACACAAAAAGAAAACAACAACAAAGACAGTGCATGAGTAGAGAGTGGCCAGAAATTAAAGCTGGATTCAGAAGAGGCTGTGGTACAAGGGCTATCATTGACAATGTCAGATGGAGTGTGGCAAAAAACAGAATACCAGAAAGATATTTCTTATGTTTTATTGATTATGCAAAGATACTTGACTCTATGTATGATAACAAATTATAAATAACATTGAGAAGAATGAGAATCTTAGAACATTGAATTGTGTTTATACAAAAGCTATATACATAGAGAGACAGTAGGTAGCCAAACAAAACAAGGTAATACGACATGGATTAAAATCAGGAAAGGTGGTAAGGCAGTGGTGATGGCGGCAGCGAGAAGATGAACAACAAATTCAGTGCCTTGAAAGATGATGACAGTGGGGACCATGATCAGAATGAAGAAAACAGCACACAGAAAGATGGTGAGAAGGAAAAAACAGAACGCGACAAAGATCCGAGCAGCAGCAAGAGGAAGGCTGTGGTCCCTGGATCAGCAGAGCATCCCCTGCAAACAGCTACACCTTCTGGGACTCCAGGAGGACTCCTGGCTGGCCCCAGCTCACAAAGCTACAAGCAGAACATCAAGCAGATCAGCACCTTTGCCTCTGTGGAGCAGTTCTGGAAGTTTTACAGCCACATGGTACGTCCTGGGGACCTGACAGGCCACAGTGACTTCCATGTCTTCAAAGAAGGAATTAAGCCCACGTGGAAGGATCATGCAGATAAAAATGGTGGCAAATGGTTTATGTGACTACGGAAGAACTTGGCCTCCCATTGCTGGGAGAACCTCATCCTGGCCATGTTGGGGGAGTAGTTCATGATTGGGGAGGAGATCTGTGGGGCTGTGGTCTCTGTCCGGTTTCAGGACATTATCTCAATATGGAACAAGACTACCAGTGACCAAGCAACCACAGCCCGAATCTGGGACACATTTTGGCAAGTGCTTAACCTACCTTCCAATTCCATTATGGAATACAGCATCAAAATGCCAGGCAGGCTCTGACCTTGTCCCTTTCTGGATGGCACTGCCACTGAAGCTGGCACCATCAGAGTCTCTTGTCTTGTTGGCATGCTACCCAGAAGAGACTTCTGTCCTGGGGAAGAGGAGCTGGAAGAGCGTTTGGTGTTTTAAGAACAGGCTGACATGCAGCAACTACAACCACTGCTGAGATCTCTTAAAAAATGGTGCTAAACTGAGAAAAAATATCAGGAAAGATATACATCAGAGTTGTATCCTTTCTCCATACCTATTCTGTCTGTTTGCTGAGTAAATGATTCAAGAAACTGTACTCTATGAAGAAGAATGTGACATCAGGATTGGGTGAAGACTCAACAGCCTGTGTTATGTAGATGACAGTCTTGCTTATAGAAAGTGAAGTAGACATAAAACACCTGCTGCAGAATATCACCAAAGACTACAATATGGGTGCCATCTCAATATCAAGAAAACAGAAATCCTCACAACTGGATCAAAAGGCAACATCGTGATTTGTTGTTGTTTTGTGCTGTCGAGTCACCTGTGACTCCTAGCGACCTTATGTACAACATCCCTAAACCCTGCTCTATCCTGGGCCAATCTCATTGTCTCTCTCCAAGGACTGGTGCCTCCTTGCAACATGCCCAAAGTATGTCAGATGAAGCTTCAGGACCCTTGCCTCCAAGGAACAGCCTGGTTTCACCCTCTCCAGGACGAACCTGTTTGTTCTTTTAGCAGACATGATATAATCAATACCACAGCTCAAAGGCATCAGTTTTCCTTCTATCATCCCTAGTCATTGTCTAGCTCTCTGATGCATAGCAAGTGATTGCAAAGACCATGGCCTGTATCAAGCATACCTTAATCTCCAGACTGACATCGTTGCTCTTTAGTACTTTGGAGAGGTCTCTACCAGCACACTTTCCCAGTACAATATGTCTTTTAGTTTCCTGGTTGATGGTGTCAAGAGTGTTGATAGTGGATCCAAGCAGACTGAAGTGGTTAACAATCTCAGTCTCTTCACCATCTATCGTGATGTTGCCAGTCAGCCCAGTGGATATTTCCAACTGTGGAAATATCTTTCATCTGCTCTTTTCCATAAAGTGCTTGTCAGTCAGATACTGTTCTAAATCTGAGCATTCAGGTTAAGACAGACTAGAAAGAAGGACTGGCCATCCACTTCCGAAATAGCAGGCCTTGGTAACCCTCTGTACAATAGAACACACTTAGACTAGCAGATAGGGCAGCTGAGGTAGAGCCCTCAAGTGTGGAAACACAAAGGAAAAGGAAGTGGACATTAGTGATTGGAACATGGAATGTGAGAATTATGAATGTAGGAAACTTAAATATTGTTAAGGAAGAAATGGAATGAATAAATAGTGACATATTAGGTGTTGGCAAGAAGAGATGGACTGACATGGGGTATTTTGAGTCAGACGATCATATGATCTACTATGCTGGAGATGAAAAAGTGAGGAAAAATGGGGTTGCTTTCATAATTAAAAAAGAAAATATGATAGATGGAGAAAATTTGAAGTTGTCAGCAATTTAATTTTATTTGATCTACAGTCAACACCTATAGTAGCAGCATCCAAGAAGGCAAAAGACATGTATGTTGCTTTGGGAAAATTACTGTCAGGGACCTCTGACAGTAATTTAGAGTGCTAAAGAGCAAAGATACTGTTTTTTGTTTTTGTTTCCGCCCCCCCCATTTTTAAAATTAATTTTAATGAAAGTTTACAGAGACTTTGGATTTCCATTCATTCATTGTTACACTTCTCTCCCTGCCCAACCTCCCCCCACCCAAAGATATCATTTTAAAGACTAAGATACACCTGATTCAAGGGTTCTTCAGTTACTTCCTAGACATTTGACAACTGGATCATTAATAAGGAAGACTGAAGAAGAATAGATACCCCTTGAATTGTGGTGTTCATGTAAGTATTGACCATACTGTGAACTACCAAAAACTCAGATTTGTCTTGAAGGAAGTGCCACCAAGGTGCTCCTTAAGGCAAGAATGGTGAAACTTCATCTCACATAATTAGGGCATGTTTTCAAGAGGGGCCAGTTCTTAGAAAATGATACCATACTGGGGAAAAAGAAAAAGAGAGGAAGATCCTCAACAAGATAGATTCACACAGTGACTACCATAATGGACTTGAATATGACAGAGCTGATGAGGCTAGTACAGGATAGGGCACGGTTCAGATCTGTTGTTCAGAGGGTCGCTATGAGTGGTAGCAGACTTGATGACACCCAACAATAACGTAATGAAGAAAATCTATTCCCAAAAGGAATTACAACCATAGGTATAGGGATTAGAATCTTTGTGAGGAAACCAAATTATCCATAATACCACCGGATTGGTCCATTTCTGTGATTTCTTCCACTCTTGTCCTTTTCTCTCCTAAACCAAATTACCAGATTACCCATTCAAGAATATTTCCATTTTACTCTTCTCAAGAACCCTCAAAGTTTTCATGACTTCTCAAGAAAAGTCCAAACTGCTCATCACAGAGCCCAAGACACTCTCAGAGTGACCTCACTGCCTTCCCAGGCTTGTCTCTCAGATGCTCCCTTCCAGCCTCCACAATGTGCATGTGCCTGCTGCCAGGCACTCCATTCAATTAGCTGAAATTCTCACCTGTCTTCTGCTCCTGTAAAGAATAGCCCTTGCTTAGAGCCCAGTCTCACTTCCCCCTTGAAGCTCTGTTTCCCATCCAGCATGGAGGGACTGGTCCTTGGAGAGGGACATTATGTTTTGGAGGATGGAGGGACAGCGCAAGAGAGGAAGACCCTTGTTGAGGTGGATCGATTCAGTACCTAGGGTAATGGGGGTAAGTGTGTCAGAGACAGTAAGGTTGGCACAGGATAGAAAAGGGTTTAGGGCTCTTGTACATAGGGTTGCTATGAGTTGCAGGTGACTCGACAGCATATAACAATAACAACAACAACAGATTTCCTTGGGGTTTTGTGTTTTGTCTAGTCACACAACCATATACTGCTGTTACCTGGTTTTAGTAATATATACCCTCTGTTATAGGGAAATATGTCCATGGAAACTCATTTGAAAGAACATTATTGTACTTTCTTGTATCAATTATTCTTTACACTTGAATTTTAATATAATTCTATGTATGTGTGCATCTTATTTTTACATTGGATTGTAAAGAATTTGAGAGCAGGAGCTTCTGGATCCACTATAGGGCTAAAAATGCTTTTAGCTTATCTCACATAGTGAATTCAGGTATATCAACTGTAAACCAAGAGAGCTGGCATAACTTTGGCTTTGATCAGAACAATAGACCTCTTAACAAGAAGGGCAGATGATGCAAATGGGGAAAGAGTGGTATGATTTCACTTTCTTCTAAGGTATCATCACCAACTTACTGATTTTTTTCTTTTCCCATCAAATTGTTCTTTTTCTTTTTTTCTTCTCTCCCACAGATTGTGCTTTTTGGTCAGACCTCGCATCAAGAATATGCGCTACATCGCCAGTGAGTAGGCCAGGAGACCGCATTGTATCTAAAACCTGGGGAAGGGGAGGCAAGATCCATGTGCTTTGTCTGTAAAGACCTATGAATAAGAGAAGAATTGTTCATGTTGTCTACACCATTTGTGGAGAGTATCTGACTCCTTGCTTCAAGTTTAGCAAGTCACCCTTGACCTTCTGAGTCATATTCCTTCTCTCTGTAGATCTTGTCAATACTGACAAATTGGCTGGCCGAACTCGAAAATATAAAGTAATCTTCAGCCCTCAGAAGGTAAGTTTTGATCCTGCTGCAAATAAAGAACAGGATTGAGACTGGGAAGGGACAAGTGGTCCCACAATTCTAACTCACTCCAAACAAATTATAGTCGACTGAAAAAAACACATAGATGAGCCATTTTTTGGTAAATCCCTGATTGTTTAGCAGCTCTTGTGGCATAGTCTCATTGGAAGGAATGATTTACCAGGTGTTTGCATTACCAGTTATAGACCCATAAAGCTATATGAAACCCTCCCGATGCATCCATGGGATGCAGTTAATTAGTAAATTTTTTATTGTTTTTGAGTGTGACTCAGTACTCTTTTTGGGATGCAGTTAATTAGTAAATTTTTTATTGTTTTTGAGTGTGACTCAGTACTCTAATGTGTAAACATACCATAATTTCTTTATCCATCCATCTTTTGATGGACACCAGCTTGCTTTCATGCATTTAACTTTTCATTTAACTAAGAAAATTCCAAAGCTTTGTCTGAAAACTCCCAATCCTCATTATTAACAAAGGGAGTCTGTGGAAAAGATAAAGAAGACATTTCCTCTTCCCTAAACTGAAAGAAGTTGCTTCCTGTGGACAAATAATATATAAAAAGCTAAGGAAAGGTTCCTCTGTTATGAAATTCTAAGGACAGGAGTCCAGTCAGGTTGGAGTTCCTGAGAATGGCACAGGATAGGGCATGGTTCTGGTCTGGCATAGTTAATGCAATGGCACCTAGCAGTAACAACAAGGAAAGGTTTACACAGAGATAGAATCTTCCTTGGGTGGTTGATTACTAGGTAAGGGAAGGGAGGAAGTAAGGAGTAAAAATTAGCAGATAAGTAATGGACATATACTTATATGGATAAAAGGAAAGACAAAATCCAATATGGTTGAACAGTATCACTAAAAAAGCTAAGACAGAGAAGGATTAATGGAAATCAGAATTATAGGGAGGAAGTGGGACAAGTGTGATTACATTGTGTGTATGGAAATTAGTGTTATAGAACAAAACTGGTATCAGTAGTCGGATGAAAAATTAACTTACTTGTTAAATACATTTTGTTATGGATGATACATAAATTCAGGAATGGTTGATGATTGAAAACCATGATGAATTTATTTAATTAATGGCACTGAACTATACATGTGAAGATTGTTGACATTTCAAGCAAGCAAGAAATTTAAATCAGGCTTGTAGATTTGAGTTTTGCTGGCAGAAATGAGTGAGAGATAAATAGAATTTTTCTGGGTAGCTGTAAGATAAGGCATACATATTAGCTTTAACATTCACATCTCAAAATTGTTTAAGTTTAAAACAGGTTGTCATTATAAAACTTTTAAGAACAGTGTCGCATATATATTAAGTGATTAATAAATACTAGTTCTGATTATTGCCACATTACTGTTGTTGTAAAGGGCCTTCCAGTCAACTATGACTCATCCACCCTGTAACCTCTGTCCTATCTTGTGCCATCCTCAGCATCATTGACACATTTGAGACCATTGCCTCAAACACTGTATCAGTCCATCTCATTGAGGGTCTTCCTCTCCTTCAGTGACCCTCAACCTTTCCAAGCATGATGCCCCTTTCCAGGAAATCGCCTCTTCTGTCAATATATCCAAAATATATGAGGTGAAGCTTCATCATCCTTGCATCCAAGGAACGTTCTGGTTGCACTTTATCCAAGAATTATCTTTTTATTCTTTTGGTAGTCTATGGGATATCAGTACTTTTCTAGAACATCAAAACTCAAAGATATCTGTTCTTCTCCTGTTGTCTTCCTTCATTGTTCAGCTCTCAGATGTGTGGCAGGCGACTGGAAAGACTCAGGTACATCTTAGTCTTTAAAGTGACATCATAGCTCTTTAGGACTTTGGAGAGATCTCTGACTGTTGACTTGTTATCCCTAAGGATGTAAAAATGCCCTCAACTTTATTCCTCAGTGCTTCCAAGTCATTTATCCTTTTCTCACTTGTCTTAAAGAGATCCTGGCTTTCTTTCCATGCTTGATATTCTGCCTGTGCTCTTAGCCCCATCCCAAGCTGTCTTCCCCCCTGTAATGCTTCATCAGGCAAACTGTCTTCCATCTTCAGTTGTGTTTATTCCTTTCTAAACAGTTTTTCCCTTTCATCTTTTTTTTTAAATGAAAGAATCTCCTTTTTTTTTCATGGCAAGACTTTTACAAAGAATTATCTGTAATCATTCCTTCTGCTGCCTTACCTCCACTTTCTTCTTTAAATCTAATCTCTCCAAGATTTATGTTGTCAAATTCAGTGATATCTATCTAATGCTCATCCTAATTAACCTTTCTGGCTTGTGACAAAATTGCCTATTTCTTCTGGAAATTATGCCTTCCTCTGACTACAGAACAATTACCTTTGAGTTAATTCTGACTTTCCAGTGATATAGGACATAGTGGAACTGCCTTACAGGGTTTTCAAGGCGATAATCTTTCTGGAAGCAGGCTGCCACATCTTTCTTCCATGGAACAGCTATGAGTTTGAACCACCAACCTTTTAATTGGCAGCCAAGAGCTCAACCATTGTGCTACCAAGACTCCTTCCCTGCTTCCATCAAACTCAACTCATTGACATTGAGTTGGAACTGAACTCATAGCTGACCCTACAGGGGCTTTCAGAGGCTCTTAATTGCATAGAAGGAGATTGTCCATCTTTCTCTTATGAAGCAGCTGCTGCCTTTTGGTTGGCATGCAACTCCCTACACTTGGCCACCAGAGTTCTCTAAAATCATTGCCATTGAGTCAGAACAGAATCGTAGCTGTATCTCCAGTGGGTTTTCAGAGGCTGTAAATAGCACTGTAAATTGTAAAAGTGACAAATTGCCCACCTTTCTCCCTTGGAGCCACTGGTGGATTTGAACCATGCTCCTTTGTGTTGGCAGTGCAACTCCCTACCCACTAGGCTACCAGAGTGATACTATTTTCTCCTGCACCTGCTTTTTCTTGATGTCTTTCTTAGCCTTCTCTGGCAGGTCTTCCATTGTGTGTCCCGTTAACCTCTTTGTTTATTCCTCAGGATCCCAGCTTAGCTCTCTTCTCACCCTGTAGTCTTTCTCTTAGGCAAATCTCTCATTTCAACAATGACATGTGCCATTGTTCACACGGCTGTATGTCCAGACATTTTTGCTGATACCTGTGTTTCTAGAGGTCCCAGGGACATGTCCTAAATAGAACTAAGTTTCTAACACTATTCTTTATCTCCTACTTGTTCTTTTTCTACCATTTCTGTAGCACTTCCTCCCGTCTCTGGCTTTAGCACTCACCCTTCAAAGATGGCTAGAATACCATAGGCTTGGGCCTCTGAGAGAGAAGTAAAATGTATGGAAAGGACAGTCAAGTGTTAGGCCAGGTAACTGTAGTGATCCTTGCTAGTTCTAAGAGTTTGGGTTCTTTTGTCGTTTTACTAATTTATATAATTATGCTCTTATCAGTAAACGTAGATGAGTTCCAGAGAAATAGAACAGGAGACGGTCACTAATCAACTGGCTTTTCTTTTCCAGTTTTATGCATGTGAGATGGTGCTCGAAGAAGAGGGAATCTATGGAGGTGAGAAGAAATGAATGTGAGTGGAAAGAGAGAGACAACATTTGGGGAAAGGAAAATTATTTTTGTCTCTCTCATTGTCTTTTTCTTATCTTACTGTTGACATAGCAGGAGGAGAGAGGCCCCTTAGAATGGAGATAGAGTAGGACCTCAAATTAGAATAGTGGTGGGATAGCCTAAAAGAGAAGCCGTGGCTTGTATATTTGGACATGACCGTTGCTTTATTCTTATCTTTGAAGATTCTCACAGGAAGGATTGTGGCTTTTCTCTCCCTAGTATTCTTCACTCCGTTTCCCCATGTAGCACAAACTTGACCACCATATGCCCTGAAAAATGCTGCAGTGCCTCAGAATTAACCCACAGTCCTCACATGGCTCCCCACACCTCGTGCAGTCTGGCCCCTTCCTGACCTTTAAGGCATATCACGTGTTGCTCCTTTTGACTTGCTAACCCCAGGGCCTTTGTATGTGCTGTTCTTGCTGCCTGGGATGTTCCCCACCTCACAAATTTTTGCCAGCCCAAATCTTGTTCACATTCTAAGCTTACATGACAGTTCTTTAGAGAAGTCCTTCCTTTACCCGTGGTTGAGGTGAGATCCCTGTAATACAGTGATGTATCTGTCACTTAAAGTCCATGGGAGCAACATCCAGCAGCAGGTACCCACAAGACTTTTTAGAGAGAAAGCAACTCTTTATGTACTGTTTTCCTCTAATGATTTTAAAGACCCCTAAATCCAGGTTCTTGCCCCGTTGGACCACAGGTGGGACATTAGTAGGTGAGACGCAAGTTATGGTTCTGGGCACCAGGCTCACAGGCTTCGCCCAGGAAACAGTGGGGTAGAATAGAGGGCAGGACTGGGCACATTCCCTATCTTGCCTGACTGCTTCCTCTCACTCTGCCCTCAGAGCTGTCACTGTGGCTGCTCCTGTTGCTGTCACCCATTCTTCAGCCTCTGCCGCAGCTTTAGTGGCAGCAGTGACAAGGACAGCTAGAACAAGTGCCCAAGAGGGGATAGATAATGAACACTGCATTGGAACAGATGAAGGAAAGAACTGTTTAAAAGGAATATGTGATTAGGCATTGTTGGTGTGACAGCAGTCCAGAATAAGAGGTGCATTGCAAAGTGGACTGGCGGAGGGGAGGGAGGATATTGTGCAACACTGAATGAATATTTTTTTAAAAAAGTGAACTGGCTGGGGTGGGTAGAGGGAAAATGTGCAATAATGAACGAATGAAAATTCAACTTTTCTGTATGCTTTTGTTAAAATCACATTGAGAAGAACCCCACAAAATGCCCATAAGGTTTTAATATGGTGTTTGCATGTTTGCACAGTATCTAAATGACATAATTCCGTATTTCACAGAATGTGTTGTAGACCTTAAGTGATGTGTATCTATGTTAGAGACTGTTGTTTTATGTCTTTAGATCACAGTTGTAATAAAATGATCTGTGTAATAAAGATTACACAGTCATGTGTAATGGAATTATTACACAGTCTTTTGTATTAAGATTGCGTCTTACCTGTGAATCCTCAGTGCTTAGCATAGACCTTTTGTGTGGCAGCCACTCTGGTGTTTGTTTCATGGCGGTAGTGGACCATCCTTTTAATGCGGAGCTGAGTGCCTTCTGCAGGGAGTCTGATGTTGTCTGTACCCGCAGATGTGAGCTGTGATGAATGGGCCTTCTCCTTGCTGCCTCTTGATGTGGACTTACTGAGCATGGAGCTACCAGAATTTTTCAGAGACTACTTCTTGGTGAATGCACGGGCCTCGGGTCTTGGCATCAAGGGAAAGGATGGGAGGAAAACAGATGATCTGGGCGGGATAGAGATATTGAGGTAGCCTTAGTTCCAGGCATATGATTGCCACGCTTGACAGTGATTTAGTGATTGAGTGCTACTGATGCGTGAGGTTCGTGGGACCTGCTCTGAGCCAGTTAAAATAAACTCACATGTGTCCCTGGCCTTGCCTTCCTGCTCTAGGGCTTTTAGGGCCAGCTACTCTGCACTTGAGCCTATCAGGGTGATTTAAATTTTTTGTGGCCTATGTGGTCCTTGTAGGAAGGAGATCAGCGTTGGATCAACACTGTGACACAGGCTTTGCACCTTCTCAGCACTCTTTATGGGTCCTTTCCTAACTGCTATGGCATTGGCAGGTGTGCCAAGGTAAGAGCTCTGGCAATGTGGTTATCCCAGTACCCTGTTTCACACATTGGTACCACCAAATCTTGTCCACGGGCATTGCTTTTGTTGTTCTAGAATAGTCCCTCAGAGAGTAAGAGAAGGCAAGACTCAGGTCCTCCTGATCACCTTCCTAAATCTTTTCTCTTTGTGAGAAGAAAAGGGCTGCTGTTTATTTGTTTAGAAGGGAAGCGTTAGTAAAAAGAAGTAAATAGTGTTAATAAATAGTTAGCTCTCCTCTTGGGGACAAGGAGAAGGGTGGAAAGGTTTGACTTCTGTAGGTACGGGCTGCAGTAGGGACCTGGACACACAAGATTGAGAATTTCTTGGGCCCTGCCAGATGTCACATGAACTGTGGAGGAGACTAGAGGAGGAGGAGGATTGTGAAACCAAGGGCCGAAGGCCAGAGATTGGACATATCTTTCTCTTGGACAGAGGTAACATTATACCCAGCAGTACTCTTGTCTTTAGACCCTGGAAGACATGGGACTATAGAAAACGTGGTAGCAAAGTTAAGGCTGTGAATCCTACTCTTAACTGAGATCATGGGCACTTGGTTTTGTGGAAGGCATTTGAGTTGATATTGAACAAACTGGGAAGGGGTGGAGTTGGCTTAGAACCTTCATGGACAGGGTTTTTGGTTTCAGACGTGGACTTTGTGACAGCACTTTGCTCCCAAGTGGTTTACGAGGGCCTGGTGGACGACACCTTCCGCATTAAGTGTGGTGAGTGTCATTTTCTTCTTCGTCTTCACAAGTGTCAGATCCTGGTGCCACTGACCGAGGCTCAAGGACTTCAGGAGGGGAGACACCCAGGTTGTCAGTGAACTGCTGGTTTCCAAATATCTTTGAGGGCCTTTCATACCAGTTCAGGAAAGGGTCAGAGAAAACCGACCTCATTAAAGATGCTGACAGCCATCCCTTCTGCTTTTGAAGGAAGTGTGGACTTTGGCCCAGAAGTCACATCCTCTGACAGGAGCCTGAAGGTGCTTCTCAATGCTGAGGACAAGGTGAGGCTGTGGAGCTCGTGGTGAATTCCCCCGCAGGCACTGCTCACGAGAAGCCCTGGGCTTTAATGCTGGGATAGAAGGCTGAGTCCCAGGAAACAGGTTTTCCTACCAGTTAAGAGCACACCTCAAAGTGCACCAGAGATTCTTAATGTGTATTTGCTATTAATTGATAACCAGCTCAGCCTTCTTTGTATTTTTGCTGGAACTTCTGTACATCTTTCATTTTGTTTTGTTTTTAACATCGATTGTTGTTGTTATATGCTGTTGAGTTGCTTGTGACTCTTAGCGACCCTATGTACAACAGCCCTAAACCCTGCTGTATCCTGTGCCAATCTCATTGTCTCTGACACACCTACGCCCATTACCCCAGTCACTGAATCAATCCGTCTCATCAAGGGTCTCCCTCTCCTGCACTTGTCCTTCCACCCTCCCAAGCATGACGTCCCTCTCCAAGGACTGGTCCCTCCTTGCAGCATGTCTAAAGTATGTCAAATGAAGCCCCAGAATCCTTGCCTCCAAGTAGCAGCCCGGCTTCACCCTCTCCAGGACAAACTTGTTTGCTCTCCTAGCAGTCCATGGTATTCAATACTCTTCTCCAGCATCACAGCTCAAAGGCATAAATTATCCTTCTATCATCCCTAGTCATTGTCCAGCATAGCAAGTGATTGCAAAGACCATACATTCTTTTTGTTGTTGTTGTTTTAAATATTTTTTTTATTATTTTTGTGTGTGTACCATCAAGTTGGATCTGACAGGTACAGGAGGAGATTACCCCTCCTTCTCCAGCAGAGCATCTGGTGGATTTGAACTACATACCTCTAGGATTGCAGTGCAGCTTCTTGACACTAGGCCATCAGAGCTCCCTTGTTGTTTTTAACATCTGTACATTCTTTTGTACCATCACATATGCCAACAAGTTAGGAAGTAGAAAGTTACAGTTTTGGCAAAGTACATTTTTCTTACCTCATTCCCTCACAGGTATTCAGTGAGATTCGTAATGAGCACTTCTCCAATGTCTTTGGCTTCTTGAGTCAGAAGGCCCGGAACCTGCAGGCCCAATATGATGTGAGCTCTGAGCCCTGAGTCCTCTCTTCTGTTTCAGTGACTGTGAACCTGCTCCTCTTTGGCTCCCCTTCTGACACTGTGATGGGCCCTGGTCTTTTCTCTCAAATGGGCGGGAACTCTGAGAGGGAGGTGGTTCTGGTGCCTGAGCTCAGGAAAGAGTTGACTTCATGGG
The DNA here is from genome assembly GCF_000299155.1 of Elephantulus edwardii. NCBI lineage: Eukaryota > Metazoa > Chordata > Mammalia > Macroscelidea > Macroscelididae > Elephantulus > Elephantulus edwardii. The sequence goes on along the minus strand of NW_006399791.1, from coordinate 7,133,010 downwards.
GACTTCCCTACAGCGCCGGAGAGGCATGGACATCAAGCAGATGAAGAACTTCGTGTCCCAAGAACTCAAGGGACTGAAACAGGAACACCGCCTCCTGAGTCTCCGTAGGTTTCGGCTTGAGGAGAAGGGGGAGGGGACCTGAATTCCTGAGGGGGTTGTTACAGAGGGAACTTGCCCCCTAAGAGGGCATCTCTGTTCATCTGGAAATAATGGTCTTCTTTGTTCTAAAGTGAGAAGAAAGCTTTAGATTTTTGCCTTAGTAGGCTTTTATTTTTTGGAACAAAAATGGACGTACTTTCAGAATCAGGACTCTGTCAGCAACTTTTTTTCTCATCTGCAGATATCGGGGCCTGTGAATCCATCATGAAGAAGAAAACCAAACAGGATTTCCAGGAACTAATCAAGACTGAGCATGGTAAGCGCAGCAGCCCTGCTGGGCACCCTTTCCTGCTTCTGCTTCCCTGGCTCCCTGCCTCCCTGCCTCTAGGCCACCTTTACCCTTAGAAGATGCTCTCTGGCTCCTTCTAGCAGTCACTAGCTATGTGGCATGCTGCTTCCTGCCAGAAGTCCCAGGGTCTTTTTACCCACCCTGAGGATGGAGACGAAGATGGGGAGACAGAGATGCTTGTGAGTGTAGTTGGCAACAGCTGAGCTGATTCCCCAGTAACAGGCTCTCCCCTCTGATTGCTCACAGCACTGCTAGAAGGGTTCAACATCCGGGAGAGCACCAGCTACATTGAGGAGCACATAGACCGGCAGGTGAGCTTGGAGGAGGGCTAAGGATGGTTTTTGGTGTAGGGTCTGCCTCAAGCTGAAGGAAGAGGTGAGAAGAATAGATGTCAGGAAGCTGGATTCCCCTGACTCTTCTCTCTTCCTTCCTTGGCACTTTCTGTGTAGGTGTCACCAATAGAAAGCCTGCGTCTCTTGTGCCTTCTGTCCATCACTGAGAATGGTGAGTCCCTGGGTCTTGGATGAGGGCCTTAGAGACTGGCTTTGGGAGAAAGGAGATAAGCTTGAAAGACAGGAACATAAACTTGTTCTCAGAAGCTCAATGTTTTTCTGAAACATCAATTCTTTTCTAAGTGAAAGGAAAATAAAGCAATTTTTCTTTCATGTGAAATCTGACCTGGTCTTAGGGTAATTCATTGTTCCAACCCTAAGCAGAAACACATGCAGCCCCCTCAGGCAGCACCGGCATGTCTTGTGACTGCAGAGACATAGAACTGAGTGGCATTCATCCCAGCATTCCACCCCACTGCCCCCCTTCAACAGGGCTTCACACCAAAGATGCATCTCAGAAAAAAGGAACAGCACTCCCAAAAGCTGAGATCTGCAACCTTTTATGGCAGCTTGTTCTGCTCTTGGAGCCTTTCATTTGGAAACTATTCTTTCAGGAGCTAGAGACCCAGAAAGCCCTTCTGCTTATTCTAAATCTCCTTCTGGGGTTAGAAGTCCCTTATCTCAAAATATTAGAGACATTTGAGATTGCTTTCCTAAAATGCATTTGAACCCTTTCCTGCTCCTCAGTAGCTGTAAAGCAGTTCCAAGAACTTCCCCTTAGTTAAGAAGAAATACAATGTCCCCTCTCCCCTTGCTATGACAATAATAATTTCAGAATCCTTTCCTCAGCATCTTATGATTGAGGGATCCTCCTGAACTGTTAGAATCAGGCTTTCCCCCTCATAAAGCATGCTGACATTTACACATCAGTTTAGAATAGTATATGATCCACGCTTAACATAACTTCTGAATCCTTCCTCGTAGTTGAGGGTGTGTGTGGAGGGGTGGCTGTTTGATGGTGTGTCAGTTTGGCTTTCTCATTTACTTGTCATATCCTTCACCCTCAGGTTTGATCCCTAAGGATTACCGATCTCTGAAAACCCAATATCTGCAGGTAAGGCCTGGAGAATGTCTCATTGAGGGAACTTGGAGAGAAATCATAGAACACTTTTGATAGCAGTGAAAGAAATCGCCTTTTTTCTGTTCCTGCCACCCCCCTTTTCCTATTAAAACTTCCTTCTTGAAGGTAATAGGGATAGTCACCTTCCAGGACCCTGGACTTTTCCCATGGCTCGTTCCCCTCCATCCCCTTCCCGAGGTGGGTGACTTTTTCTGAGAGAAGGGAAACATTTTGCCCTGTTGAACTCGTTGATGAGCTCCTGGTTGAGGTCCTCTCCCTCTCATCATAGCACCCAGGAAGCATTGATCCCGCATCCTTTCCTTCAAGGATTTTCTCAGCCAGAGGATCTTTCCCTCTGTTCTTATATCCATTTCTTTGACAGTTTCAAACTGTTATTTATCCTGTTTTGTGTGGTATTTGAGTATTTCTAACGTGAAAATTTTTCACAAAAACTATGTGATGTGAGCTTCTCCAGGACCCAGACCCCACAGTCCTTGGTTCCCTCATCCCCGGTGGACGTTCATTGTCCCTCCATTGCCTTTTCTCCAGAGCTATGGCCCTGAGCACATGCTGACCTTCTCCAACCTACGTCGAGCTGGGCTCCTCACGGAGCAGGCCCCAGGGGACGCCCTCACAGCGGTGGAAAGCAAAGTGAGCAAGCTGGTGACGGACAAGGCCGCAGGTGAGCGGGAGCACGGTACTGTCCTCCCGTGCTGTCCCCACTGTTCTCAACAAGCCAAGCACACTGGGAAGCCGAGACAAGGATGGGGAAGGAGACTGTGACACTTTACTATTACCATCATTCCTACTCCTGCTTCTGAGAAAAAAGAGCAATTTCTATTTCTTGAACATTTACTAAGTGCTATACCGTGTGCTAAGTCCTTTGGCTAGTTTTTCATCCCATCCCCATAGACTATATAAGTTCAGTTTTATAATTCCTGTTTTACAGATGAGGAGACTCAGGCTTAAGTGAGTTGCCCAAGGTCCCTCACTTAAATCAGATTTGAAACCAGGTCAATTTGATTCCAAAGCCTGTAAACTTAAGAGATAAACTAGGGTTGTGCTCTAGGAAGAGGAAGACTCAGCAGAGAGAAGGGTGAGTGGATGTCTTGATAAGCTCCAAGAAATTAAAGAGAAAAGGCTTTGAGGGGTTCTTTAGGTGTGATAGGTCCTGCTGTTGAGAGGAGGCAACCCTGTCATTTCCAGGAAATTTTATGGCAGTGTTACAAGTCCATAGATCTTGGATGAAACCTATCACTGATTTATTTCCCAGGAAAGATTACAGATGCCTTCAGTTCCCTGGGCAAGAGGAGCAATTTCCGCGCCATCAGCAAAAAGCTGAATTTGGTATGTGGAACAGGGACGGGTAGGGGAGGCAGGGACGCGGTCCTTTATGGAGTACTTAGAACCCACAAAAACCTTCTTGTCATTCCGTTTTTTAAAGATCCTTTTGTTTGATAGCAGTATAACATGAGTTTAATTTAATAAGACTAAGTCTAAAGATTTATTCATCTAATAAACACCTGTCAGTAATAATACTTGTCAGTGCCAGATATTATGCTATGTGCTGCTTCAGTGAATGTCCCTTGAAGGGTTAAGAAGGAGGAACCCTTCTACCTCCTTCATGGAGAGCACGAGGGCTCGTTCAAGAGAATCTGTGGTTATGGAACAGACGCATTAAGCTGTACTTATGGATTTTCTTTTCTCAGGGCTATTGTTGGCTCCCTTTTTAGTTAGAGGAAGAACTCTTCTCCTTGGGATATGCCACCTTTATGTGACCCTTTAAAGGACTAGAGAGCTGAGTTGTTGCTTGCTTCATGTAGTACCTTTGTCCTCTAGATCCCACGTGTGGATGGCGAGTATGACCTCAAAGTGCCACGGGACATGGCCTATGTCTTCAGTGGTGCTTATGTGCCCCTCAGCTGCCGGATCATCGAGCAGGTGAGCTCAGTGACTGGAGATCCCCAACAGACTTCACACCATTGTCTTGGTCCCTGTGAGGCTGGAACCAGCCTTCCTACCACCCTCACAACTCGCAAGAAACACAGCAGTCTGGCCGCTGTATCCTTTCTTTCCTGCCTCTCATACTGCCTATAGACTCGAGACCATTGCTTCACCTTTCCAGGTGCTGGAGCGGCGAAGCTGGCAGGGCCTGGATGAAGTGGTCCGACTGCTCAACTGCAGTGAGTGTGCGTTCACAGGTGTGTGGCGTTGGCAGGTGGGGGCTGTGAGAACAAAAGTGGGGCGGGTTATGTCGCCTTGTCCTAGCGTGTCGGTGAGAACTTGCATCTTGCCTGACCCTCACAGACATGGCCAAGGAAGAGAAGGCCTCCAGCGAGGCCCTGCGCCTCATCCTGGTGGTGTTCCTGGGTGGCTGCACGTTCTCTGAGCTCTCAGCCCTTCGCTTCCTGGGGAGAGAGAAAGGTAAGAGAACAGAAAGGTGAGGACAGTCCGGCATGGGATCTGGGGAAGGAAGGGCACATGACAGCTTTCCTCCTGGCCTCTGGGAAACACTTGCCATAGCCTTGCTGTTGTGCTGCTGTAGCTGGGAGCTCTGTAGTGCCCATGAGGTGTAGCTGATGCCTCCATGTGTGTAAATGTGCTGACTCATTCAGTGAAGGACTGGGGGCCTGCAGGGCCTCCATCGTTACTGGGGGGGTTAAGAGGGTCCTTTGGTCACTCATGCTGCGGCTTTGACTCCTTAGGCTACAGGTTCATTTTCCTGACGACAGCAGTGACAAATAGTGCTCGCCTGATGGAGGCCATGAGTGAAATGAGAGCCTGACGTTTCCCCGGCCAGCCTTGGGGTCCTCTCTGGATAGCCATGGACTGCAGGAGCTCAGCACCCAGCTGCCAATAGTGTCCCCCAACTGATGTGGCTACCTTGCTAGGAGCTGGGGAGCCTGGAGCTCATTTGGGATTTACAGAGCATATCTGAGGAGTGTACTCAGTTCCTGTACCCAAGAGGTTTCTCTTGTATATGAAGTTCAGCCCTGGCTGATAAGATATGAAAGGGAAAAAAGATATTCTTCGCTACTTTCTGTTTGGATTATCACTGTAAATAAAGCCCTCTGTACTCTAGTGTGTCTATAGCCTTGGATGTGTACTTTCTTTTAATTAGGAAAGCCACTGTGGGCTTGGTCTTCTTTGTGAAAGTCACAAAACTGCTCCACCCTGAGTGTCTTTGGCCGTAAAATGAGGGGGATGGGTTAGATGACTACAGACACCCAACCAACTTCCGATCACAGAGTTGTGGGTGACTTCACTTGAGATACAATGAGTGTGATGGTGGTGTTCTAACAAGGAGGGCCTCTGGTTTTAAGGATTTTGTTTCTTACTGCCGAACAAAAGACTGTGTCCCTTGTCAGAAAAATTTCAGGCGTCAGCAAACAGGTGCTCCTGTAAAGGTCATCAGTTTCCTCGTAATTGCTGACCCCAGGGCCACATCCAGTAGCAGGTCCACTGGAAGAAGGTGGGCAGTCTTCTCCTGCCATGATTTACAGCCCGGAAACCCGACAAAGGGTCACTGTGGGCCAGAACTGACTGGACAGCAGTGATATTGAGGTTTTTTATATCAGCCAGCTTTTGAGGAGAAAGTTGGGCAAACTCAGACAGTTAACAGCCTAGGAAATTCAGTGGAGGCTCAGCTTGGAGTCAGTTCTGACTCGACTACAATGAAGTTTTGTACATTTGGTTGTTTGGTGGGCTGTTACTTTTCATTTTAGTTTTCAGGAGCCTCAGTGGCATAGTTTATGTGTTCGACTGCTAACCGAAAGGCCAGCAGCAATTTGCATTCATCAGGTGCTCCTTGGGTGAGAGGCATGTGGTCTCCTCCTGTAGAGATTTGTCACCTGGGAAACCTGACACAGGGTCTCTGTGAGTAGGAATTGACTTGAAGACAGCTGTATTTGGGCTTTTTTGTATCAAGCTTGGGCAGTCCATGGTCAAAGAAAAAGAGAGTTTAATCTTCAGTGAGCTATATGGACATAATGACTGTTGTAACCTAACAGAAGGTTGGCACAGAACTGGGCAATGTTTGGGTCTGTTGTACAGAGTGGTGGTCATTATGAGTGAGAACAGCTCCACAGCAAGCAGCAACAATAAGCATCAAGTGAGTATGTGAGCTCAGACACCACTAACAGGGTTGTTAGTTTGCAGAAAGAATATGCAACTGTCAGAAAAAGCCTATGCTGGGGCTGAGTGAATAAACAGTGCTAAGGCTATCAAGGGTATCATCCAGGAAGAGTGCAAACGGTCATTGCAAAGACAGAAGAGGAAGTGAAGACCAAAATGGATGTCAGAAGAGACTCTGAAAATTGCACTGGAGTGCAGAGAAGCCAAAGCACAAGGAAAAATTCAAG
>NW_006399791.1:7103631-7126334 GCF_000299155.1 Elephantulus edwardii | reverse complement strand
AGAATTTCATGAAACAACATATGAGCAAGAGCCTATGGTGATGAAAGAAGAAGTTCAGGCTGCTTTGAAGGAAATGGCAAAAAATAAATCTCCAGAAATAGATGGTATACCAATTGACATATTTCAGCTAACAGATGCTGCCCTGGATGTGTCACCAAGTTGTGTCAGGAAATCTGGAGAACAACCACTTGGCCAACACTGGAAGAGATCTATATTTGTTCGCATCCCAAAGAAGGGTGACCCAACAGAGTGTGGAAACTATAGAACAATCTCATTGATTTCACATGCAAAGCAGGATTCTACTGAAGATTATCCAAAAACGACTGGAACAGCACAGCAGAGAACTGCCAGAAGTCTAGGCTGGGTTTAGAAGGGGTCATGGTACTAGGGATATTATAGCTGATATTAGATAGATCTTACCTGAAAGCAGAGAATACCAGAGGAATGTCTATCTGTGTTTCATTGACTATGCAAAGGCGTTTGACTGTGTGGACCATAACAAATTGTGGCTGACTCTGAGAAGAATGGGAATCCCAGAATACTTGATCGTTCTAATGTGAAACCTATACTTGGGCCAGGAGGCAGTCGTCAGAACAGAGCAAGGGAACACTGCATGGTTCAAAATTGGGAAGGGCGTACGCCAGGGATGCATCCTATCTCCATACCTTTTCAGCCTATATGCAGAACAGATTATCCGGGAGGCTGGGCTCTATGAGGAGAAATGTGGGGTCAAGATTGGTGGACGATTTATCAACAATCTGCGTCATGCAGATGACACTAGCCTGCTTACTGAGGAGGACCTGAAGCGCCTGCTGCAGAGGGTCAAGGACTGCAGCCTACAATATGGATTGAGGCTCAATGTCAAGAAGACAAAGATTCTCACCACTGGACCAATTGGCAGCATCAGGGTGGATGGTGAAGAGACTGAGATTGTTCACAGCTTCAGTTTGTTTGGCTCCACAATCAACACTCTTGGCACCAGCAGCCAGGACATTAAAAGGTACATTGCCATGGGAAAGTCTGCTGTTAGGGACCTCTCCAAAGTACTGAAGAGCAATGTTGTCTCTCTGGAGACTAAGGTGCGTGTGATATAGGCCATGGTCTTCACAATCACTTGTTATGCATCAGAGAGTTGGACAATGACCAGGAGGAGAGAAGGAGAATTGATGCCTTTGAGCTGTGGTGCTGGAGAAGAGTATTGAGAGTACCATGGACTACTAGGAGAACAAACAGATTTGTCCTGGAAAGGGTTAAACCGGGTGGCTCCTTGGAGGCAAGGATTCTGAAGCTCCGTCTAACATACTTTGGATTTTTGAGGAGAGACCGGTCCTTGGAGAAGGACATCATGCTTGAGAGGGTGGAGGGACAGCGCAGGAGAGGAAGGCCCTCTATGAGGTGAATTGACTCAGTGACTGGGATAATCGGGATGGGAGTGTCGGGGACAGTGCGATTGGCACAGGTCAGAGCAGAGTTTAGGGCTGTTGTACATAGGGTCGCTATGAGTTGCAGGCAACTCCACGGCACATAACAACAACAATATATTCCACATACATTCTAGAATAATGCCTCCCAACAGAAATCTAAAGCTGCATATAATTTTAAATCTCCAAGTAACCATGTGGAGAAAAAAAAGGGGATTTAATTTTAATTGGAGCTCTGGTGGCCTAGTGGCAAGAAGCTGCTCTGCAATCCTGAAGGCATGTGGTTCGAATCCCATCAGCCACTCTGAGGGAAAAGGATGGGCAATCTCCTCCTTTGCTATTAATTTCCTCTGCAAACCCTCTGGAGGGTCAGTTACAGGTTGGCTCCATCTCGATAGTCAACAACAACAACAATTTAATTTTAATGGATTTTATTTGACTCATCTGAAATACAGTCCTATCAGTATACAAAAATCAATATGAAAGTAATGAAGGTGCTAACTCCATGCTTTTTTCCTACCAGTTTTTTCACAGAAATCTCAAGTGCATGTTACACTCAACAGCACATCTCAGTTCTGACTGGGTACATTTCTAGTGCTCAGTCATCATGTTGGGGGGTATAGTCTAGAAAACAGAAAATGAGGGAGGACTGGAGGCTCTCCCATCTCTACCAAGGTGGAGTCGATCACAAGCCCAAAGTTCTGACTGACTGCTCTGACTTCTACATCAGCTTCGTGTGTGATGTTCATCATAACGCTGCAAGGGGTGTGGCCACACCAGGACATTTGATCTGGCTTCTCATCTCACAGCTTTTTTCTTTTGTTTTTTTGGGTGTTTTTATTTTTTATTAGCTAGACTCTAAACTTTATTCAGATTCTGTTAGATTTAACCTCATATTGTTTTTCCATTCCAGGATCCCACCCAGGTCCCATATTACATTTAGTCATCATATCTCCTTAGGTTACTCTAGACTGGCAGTTCTCCAACTTTTCTTGGTTTTGATGACCTTGACAGTATGGTTTTTAAAAATTGTGCTAAATTATATATATGTTGTTTTTCAGTCTCGTCACATTGGCGCCAACTCATTTGATCCCTTGTGAAACAGAATGAAACCCTTTCCCAAACCTGCACCATCCCGCACTCAGCTGTGCTTTTAAGTGCATTGCTGCATCATGCACAGGTTGCTGTGTCCATGCATCTCCTTGAGGAACTTCCTCTCACCCACTGACCCTCTGCCTCTCCAAGCATGAGGTCTCTCTCCAGGGACTGGCCTCTGCTGATAGCATGCCCAAAGTGTGTGAGATGCAGCCTTAACCCACCTTCTGTTTTTGTTGTTTTTTTTTTAATTAATTGAGATTGTAATGAAAGTTTATAAAGAACTTGGATTTTCATTCATTCATTGTTGCATCTTTTCCTTCATGCCCCTCTCCCCCCTAGTTTGCTTTTTTTTTTAAAAAAAAGTTATTGTGTTGTTATACAGTACCCCCCAGACCACTTTACTATGCAGCTGTTAATTCAGGACTCTTGTCATGCCAGTAATAACTTAATCATATATTCCTTTCATACAGTTCTCTCCCTCGTCTGTTTCAATACCGTGTACATTATCTATCCCCTCTTTTCTTAGTTTCCCCTCCAACCGCCATGTCAGTCCTGTTTTGTAACAGTGGCATTATACAGTATTTTTCCTTTTGTGACTGAGATATTTCTCTCAGCATAATGTCCTCCATGATCTCACAGCTTTTTAAACCTGGGCAGAGGGGAAAAAAGCTGTGGATTTCTGCTCTACTGGTTAAAAGATTGAATGAATCCATCTGTTACTGTTTTCTTCTGCAGTGAATAAATAGCAACGTGCAGTAGTTGCGAGTAATTTGTTTCCTAAGTGCAGACATGCAAGGTGATTGAAAATAGAATGAATAAGGAAGACTAAAGAATTGACACCTTTGTGTTGGTGAAGGATATGAACTGTCAAAGGAAAAAATCTCTTTGTGGAAATACAGTTGGACTGTTTTAGAAGTGGGGATGGTGACACTTCATCTCATACACCTTGGGCATGTAATCAGGAAGGCCAGTCTTTGTGTCTTGCCTCCATCTTCTTTTGATGCTTTTTAGATTATGCAGGACTTTTCCCATAGCGTCTCTCAGTGCTGCAACTCAGGGCTTGAATTAATATTTCAGTTCTTTCAGTTTGAGAAATGCCTAGTGAGTAGCTTCCAGTTCTTAACACTTAACAACTAAGGCACGTAAAATAACAAAGGTCACTATGAGTCAATGACTCAGTGATTCCTAACAACAATAGCAAGAGAAAATATATTTTTTATGCATGTTTACTAGATAAGTATACAAAAAAACTCCATAACAAAATAATTGTCGGCTTAACACGGATGTTTTCATAACTGGCTCCCACTGATAGCAGAGGAAAGCAAAGTCATTGTAGTTTGTCTTTTGTAAGTGAAGGTTTACAAATCATTCTGGTTTTCATATAATTATTCATAGATATTTTATTTTTTTAATTATAGATATTTTTAGAACAGTTTCATTGATTAATGTAATTACAATGTTTATTCAGCCCCATTTTGTGTATTGCCTTTGCCTTCACTCAACTTATCTATTTTCACTCCTCTCTCCCTCCCTCCTCAACCCTGTTACCTTCTCAAGACTGATTCTGTGTGTAAACTTTTCCTTAACTTTTGTAATAGTGGTGGTTTGGGGGGCGGTTTGCAATAGTGGTTTTATTTCATAATTGTCTTCTTGTGACTGACTTATGTTACTCAGGATAATTTGTTCCAGATTCATTCATGGTGTGCAGTGTTTCACAAATTCTTGATACTGTTTTGTTTTGTTTTTGTGATGCATAATGCTCCATTGTGTGAACAGATTACAGTTGTCTGGAGTTTTGGGTTTTTTTTCCTCATTATTTATCCATTAATGGACACTTGGATCATTTCCAACCCTTTGCTTAGTCATTACAATTTGATCATGCTTGTGACTGGAGTATTTCCTCCACCCCATTATTTTTGTGCCAGAAGCTATGACACAACCAGGTTTGGCTATTCTGCAATGCCTTGCAAAAAGAAATAATGAAAAGAAAAATATTAGCGAGCCCTTTCAATGAAGTAAGAATTATCAATTTTAAAAAACCAAATTATCAATTCACCTGACTCTTTATAAAATCAGCAAGTACTTGCATCTGTTCTGTTGTGTAAGACAGGCCAGTGCATTTGTTTGCTTGAAGATGGGAGTGATATAACAAAGTTAAATAACTCAGAAATAATGTATTCTCCCAGTCAAAATAGCAAAATTTAACAGAACAGCAAGCAACAAATGCTGGCGAGGTTGTGGAGAAACTGGAACCCTGATTCACTGTTGGTGGGAGTGTAAAATGGTGCAACCCCTGTGGAAAGCAGTATGGCGCTTTCTCAAAAAGTTGCAAATAGAGATACCATTTGACCCAGCAATTCCACTACTGGGAATATACCCTGAAGAGACCATAGCTGACATCCAAGCAGATATATGCACACCCATGTTCATTGCAGCTTTGTTCACAATAGCAAGGAGTTGGAAACAACCTAAGTGCCCATCAACAAACGAATGGCTAGAGAAGCTGTGGTATATTCGCACAATGGAATACTATGCTGCATTAAAAAACAAGGAACTCATGCAATATTATTCAAAATGGTTGACTCTGGAGAACATTATGCTGAGTGAAATATCCCAGTCACAAAAGGACAAATATTACATGATGCCACTGTTGTAGAATGGGACTGTCCTTGGGGTTAGGGAGACACTGAGTAAGATGGGTTCAATAATGTATACTGCACTGAAGCAGAGGAGGGAGAGAACTGTTTAAAAGAGAGATGTAACTGGGTATTTCTGTCATCACAGGAGACTAGAGCGAGGGCTGCATGGTGGAGGGGACCTGGGGGAGGGTTTGTAAAACAATGAAAGAATCTTTTCTTTTACTTTTCCATAATTTTTGGACTCATGTACTTATAACTTGTTAGTCAAATTTGTGTCTTCTAGGTTGCAACACCCCCATGATACATCTTGAAGGATATGTACATGTACAGCCAAGCACAATCAATAAGAGTGCATCTGAATTCCAAAATCAATCTCCATAATAGTCTATGTGTTTCCTACTGCCAAAGGGGCCCTTTAGAGTAGTGAGAGAAGATCTTCACCCTGAAACCCACAGCGTCCCTTTTCAGCAGGAAGTAGCTAAGAGAATACGCTGTCCCCTTTTCCTTATGATTCAGGGTGAAGTCTCTCTCAGGGAGGAGTGATAGGGAATGGCAAAGGATACACTGACAAAGAAGATTAATCAGAACTGGCTTTGACAAGCACTGTGGCATTTGGACAAGAACAAACTGGGAGGAGGGTAGAGAGAATAGTGCAACAATGAATGAGTGGAAGCCCAAAATCTCTGTAAATGTTTATGAAAATTAATAAAATATAATTATAGAAAAAAAAAGAAATAATGTATTCTGCTCCAGTAATATAGCTTCTCAGCAGAATTCCAAACTAATCATATGGTTATTTTAAAATAAGTTTAATGTGAGCTCTGGGGGCCTAGTGGCAAGAAGCTGCACTGCAATACCAGAGGCACACTGGAGAAGGAGGGGCAATCTCCTGTACCAGTCAGATCCGATTTGATGGTACACACAAAAATAATAATAATAAAAAAAATAAGTTTAATGTTACCATGATATTGTTGTTAGGTGATATCAAGTCATCTATGACTCAAAGCAACCCTGTGGATGACAGATCTGAACCTTGTCCTATCCTGTGCCATCCTCACAATCTGATGTTTGAGCTCATTGTTACAGCCACTGTGTCAATCTGTCTTGTTAAAGGTCTTTCCCTCTTCCTCAGACCCTCCACATCTCCAGCATATGTCTTTTTCCAAGGACAGGTCCCACCTGACAACATGCCCAGAATATATGAGGCCGAGTGTCACCATCCTAGTCCCTAAGTATCACCTTGGTTTCACTTCCTCCAAGGCAGACTTGCTATTAATGATGAAACTTGTTTGTAATGATGAAGAAGAGGAAAAAACCAAAATTGGACAGGAATCAAATGAAATATTTACATTTAGCAGGCACCACAAGAAATATTCCATGTATAAGAGGAAGAACAAGTTTAAGGTGGTTGTTGTTGTTATGTGCCATTGAGTCACTTGCGACTCAGAGCGACCCTATGTACTAGAGCTCTAAATGCTTTCTATCCTGTGCCAACCTAGCCATCTCAAACGCACTTATTCCCAGTGCTCCAGTCACAGAATCGATCCTCTCCTTCGCCGCCCCTCCACTCTGCCAAACATGATATGCCTCCCCAAGGACCAGTCCTTCCTTGCCCAAAGTTTGTCAGACGAAGCTTCAGAATTCTTGACTTCAAGGAGCATTCCGGCTTCACCTTCTCCAGGACAAATCTCTTTGTTCTCCTTAGCAGTCCATGGTATATTCAACACTCACCTCCAGCACCACAGCTCAAAGGCATCAGTTCTCTATCAACCCTATTTACTGTCCAACTCTCTGATGCATAGCACGTAATTGTGGAGACTGTAGCCCAGATCTGGCGCACTTTAGTCTCCAGTCTGACGTCGTTGCTTTTCAGTACTCTTGAGAGGTCCCTCACAGCTGACTTTTCCAATGCAATTATCTTCTTGAATTCCTGGCTGCTGTTACCAAGTTAAGGTACAAAATCTTGATTTCTCAAATACTGATGCACATTTGTTTGCTTCAGGGGAACACCTAAAGAGGCTTATTTTACCAGTTCTCTTTATTGTTCTATCTCTGGTTTGCAAGAATGGCAGGATGGGTCTGTTTATGTGTCAGTTGATTATGTGAGTTTCTCCTGAGCTGGATGAACTGTTTCATCTCTCTACACAATTCTCTGTAATAAATATTCTTAAGGGAGTAGATAGCATCTTAAACAGACATGCTGAGTATAATCGCTGAATAGGTATCTTTTCAGACTTTTTTTTTGTTTTACACTTTCCAAAGATGGCAAGGACATGATAGCAAAAGTGTTTTTATCTTTTATACATACTGGCCCTGAGAACATATCTGAAGAGAAATTCTTTTTTGTTTAATTTTATTATTTTGTGTGTGTGTGTGTGTGTGTGTGTGTGTGTGTGTGTGTACAGTCAAATCGGATCTGATTGGTACAGGAGGAAATTGCCCCTCCTTCTCCAGCAGAGCATCTGGTGGATTCAAACCGTGTACTTCTGGGATTGCAGTGCAGCTTCTTGCCAATAGGCCACCAGAGCTCCCTTGAAGATAAATTCTTAAAATTAGATATCTAACTATTTTGAAGTTCTTCAACAAAGACTGCAAGTAATTTAAAAAGACATGCCTTATATTAAGGGTGTTTTGTTACATTGCCAACAAGTTGAAAGACATTGAATGAATCAATGAAGCTTTCCTGAGTGACAAAACAATCCTGAAGGTGAAGCAAGTATTCTTTTATGGAAAAGGCAAACAATTCACAGAATGAAGGTTTAACTTGACCAATAAGCAGGGAAAAAAGTACTTTCCATTTTAATCAAAGGTGATGCCACTTTTGTCTAGGAAACTAGCTAGGAGGTACTGTTGTTGTCCTGTGCTATCGAGTTGCTGGCAACTCAAAGCGACCCTATGTACAAAAGCCCTAAAACCTGCACTATCCTGTACCAATCTTACTGTTTCCAACACACTTACCCCTATTACGCCCGTCACTGCATCAATCCATCTCATTGAGGTCTTCCTCTCTTGTGTTGTCTGTCCCACCACCCTCCCAAGCATGATGTCCCTCTCTCCAAGGACTGGTCCCTCCTTGCAACATGTCCAGAGTATGTCAGACGAAGCCTCAGAATCCTTGCCTCCAAGGAGCAGCCTGGTCTCACCTTCTCTAGGACATTATTTACTTGTTCTCCTACCAGTTTATGATATATTCAATACTCTTCTCCAGCACCACGGCTCAAAGGCTTCAATTCTCCTTCTATTATCCCTAGTCATTGTCCAGCTTTCTGATGTATAGCAAGTAATTGCAAAGACTCTGACCTGGATCAGGTGAACCTTAGTCTCCACACTGACATCGTTGCTTTTCAGTACTTTGGAGAGGTCTCTGACAGCAGACTTTCCCAAAGCAAGTAATCTTTTTCTTTCCTGGCTGCTGGTACCCAGAGTGTTGATTTTGTATTAATAAACATTACAGAGGGTAAGATGGAGACTCTTCCAGCAAGACTTGGAGGAGAGGGCAAAGTAATACACTCTGAGAGAAAGAGAGCTTAAAATCACCAATTATATAGATTAGTAATTACACTTCTGGGAAATCAACTGTAAAATAAAGAACACAAGACACTAAGATTTATCTATTTACCCTGGCATTATCCTAAAAATTGACATCTAAATATATTAATAGTAAAATACTTAAACTGTGGGATATCCACACACACAGTATATCATACAACCATTATATCAACGTTTAGGGATGTAGCATATGTTCGAGAAAAGGAAAACGGGAAAAACCCCTGACATTTTGATCCCTATTTTGAGTTAAAAAATAATGTGCCGGTCAGGTATTAATCATAGGATTGTACAATTTGATGGGGGGGGTGAGGGGAATTGGAATAATCTGGTCTGAAAAGCAATGTATTAGAATTTTATAAATAAACTAGTATAATAAAAATTATTTAAAAACTCGCATAATTATGCATGTAATGTGAACGAGAACCACACCCAGGCTCTCTTCGTTTTCACTCAACCACGCGCAGGTTCTCTTCTCCGTTTTCACGCAAACCTTGTTAAGACTGTTTCCTTCTCTTTAAAATTACAGTAATACTTATTTAACAGGATTGGTGTGGTGATGGGCTTAACTTTCGAGAAACCTGTGAGCAGCTCTGTTTCATTCCCCTCCCCCTCCCTGCTCGACGTGCTTCCCACATCTGGAAGATTTCCACCAGACTTCAGCTCGCTGCTTGGATAAGCGAGGGGAATTGTTAAACCCCTAGGCATCTTTTGGTTTTCCTCGTGCTCATCTGTTAGGTAGTGAGTTGTACCGAACCCAAAGGCCACATCTCTCTGGGAGAAAGATAGGCAATTTCTTCCGGTGGGAATGATTTACTGCTCGAGAAATCGCTAGAGGGTCAGTTGAGTCTATTTTGACTCCACAATGAGTCTGAGCTGCTTGCCACGCCTAACTAGCTCACGGTCATTCTGGTGGCCTAGAGGTAAGAAGCTGCGCGCAAAGGCAGCCAAAGGCATTCCAAAGGGCGGGTGCTTCAAATGCACCTTTCTTTCAGTGCGAATCCACCAGTGGCTCCGGGAGAAGGATGGACAATCTCTTCTAGTGGGATTTACTTCCCGCCTCTGAAAACCCGCTGGAAGGTCTGCTATGAGTCTACTCTAAGGCAGGCACACAGCAACAATCAGCTCAGAACAACGCACCGCGTTCATGGTCTGTCCACCCTCCCGAAGGCCTCTGGGCAGCGGCGCGCGCACTTCGAATCAAAACAGCGTGGCCGGGCGGAATTCCAATGAGATCGTTGGTTGGAGCTGAGGGACGTCGCCACGCAGAGAACCCAAGGTAGGCGAGCCGGCCCCGGGCGTGGCCGCGCGCAGGAACAGGCGGCCCCGCCCCCGAGCGTCTAGACACCTCCCACCCTCGGCACGAGCGCCGCCGCCGCCGCCCGGGCCGGGCTCCCAGAACCGACTGCACACTGACGTCAGTCAGCGGGGCGGGGAGAAGGTGGGGAGCGACGGACGCGGCGCCAATCGTCGGGCTGCGCCGCCACGGACCCTGGTTTGAAATTCCGCGGGGCCCAACGGCTCGCGGGCCTGCGACGCAGAGTCATATCGCCAGTGTTTTGCGAGTGGTGGTTGCGCTTGGGGCCTCTTGGAGCAGGGCTGGGACCCTCAACGCCCAGCTTCGTGGAGAGTCCGCCATGAGGAGGAGGTGCTGGCTGCGGGCAAGCTCGGGGGCGTGGGAGCGGGCGGCGGTGTGCGGGGCAGGTGTAAGGTTCGATGGAGCCCTGGGGTCTAGGTGACCTGACAGCAGAAGCCCAAATGAGGCCAGAGGTGAGGCCTCCGCCCGGGGTCTCTGTACTGCTCAGCAGGGCCTGGGAACTCTGAGTGGCTGAACAGACTGCCGGACCCCTTGAGGCGGAGGCCAGCCGGGGGTGGACATTGCTCCCAGGACTTGGGGTCCCGCGATAACTAGAGATGCCGCCCTGGCCCCGGGGACCCCCGCCTCCCGGCTGGCGGCGCACAGGTGCTGCTTCTTGGCCTTTTCCGCTTGTTCGTTTATGGTGGTGGAGGGTTTACGTTTTAACAGGATGGTGGCTCGGTAGATTTGCAATTGAAGAGATGCCGTTACGGAATTCCTTTCCGCTGAGCTATGCAGGGCGTGGAGTGACTTGAAACATGCACGCCCCGGCCCTGGGACTTTGGCCAAAAATGCGGAATATATGTTTTCTTACTGCTAAAAGGAAGAATAAAGGCTCTGGCACTGTAGTGTGTAACGTGTTGGAGGGTTTGCCAAAATCGGGTTCGAAGGCACCAGCTGCCCCGTGGGAAAAAGATGAGCGGTCTTCTGGAGATTTCCAGCTTCGGAAACCGGTGGAGTCAGACTTGTCTGACGTTGGGGTGGGTCAGAATAAAAATAGCAGCTCCTAGGACTTGGTATTAAGAACTGTGGTGTGATGACTGCTTAATTCGTAGTTACTGGTCCAATTATTGCCCTAAGACTTTAATATTCTTTGTTTCATGATTACAAATTTCCTTCACTCTGTTTTTTTTTTAATGCTCAATCAAGAGATTGGGAATTGACTATTACTATTAAAATACATGCCTTGATTACCTGTTGACGTTTCTAAAATGAATTTGGTTCAATAAATTCTTTTTAAATACTGTTCAGTAGATAGTGGCCATCTAGGATGGCACAAGTGATTTGGGATTAACTGGCAAGTTCTTGGTTGGGACCCACCCAGTGGCTCCTTGGAAGAAAAAGGCCTGTCAGCCCGTTTCCATAACGGTTCGAGCCGGAAACACACTGTGGAATTATTTCACTCTGTAACACTCAGCGTTAACTGTGAGTTGGTGCCAGCTTAACACTAGTGATAGCAGCAGTGTCTGGCACAGTGAGTGACTGAGTGATACAAACAGTTAAGTGCTTACAGGTAACTAAATAAAAGGTTGGTGGTTTTAGTCTCCCTGGGGTAGTCTTGGAAGAAAGGCCTAGTAATATACCTTAAACATATCCACCCTTAAAAATCTTATGGAGCACAGTTCTACTCTGATACACATTTCTTTTTTTCCATTTGATATTTATTGATATTATTTTTTTATTTATTGTTTGTGTCTGGTGCCATGTTGTCAACTCTGACTCAGAGCGACCCTGTGTAGAGCAAATTGAAACTTTACTAAATACTCCCCCTTCTGTACAGCCTAGATAACATGCTTATTGAAACCCATTGCTGCAGTCCATCTCTTTAAAGATCATCATCCCTTTCCCTGACTATCTTCCAAGAATAATGTCCTTCCCCAAGGACTGCCCCCTCCTGACAACATGCCCAAAGGATGTGAGATGATGTGAGGTCGCCATCCTTGCCTCTTAAGGAGCACCCTGGCTGCCCTTATTCCAAGACAGATTTGTTTATGCTTTTAGCAGTGCGTGGTACATCCGATACTCTTCTCCAACACCTACAACTATTCAAAGGCATCAGTAATTCTTTGGTCTTTATTACTCATTATCCAACATTCATATGCATGTGTAAAAATTGAAAATACTATGACCTTAGTCTTTAAAATGACATTGTTCAGCACTTTCAAAAGATCCTTGACAACAGATTTGCCCAGTGTAATACATCTTTTGATTTCTTCTCTTTTGCTTCTGTAGGTTATGGATCTAAGTAAAATGAATCTTTGACAACTTCAGTATTCTTTCCATCTGTCATGATGTTGTCTGTTCAGTTTTGAGGAGTTTTTTGGTGCACATCGTCAAATCACATCTGACTGGTATAGGAGGAGATTGCCCCTTCTTCTCCAGCAGTGCATCTGGTGGATTTGAACCGCGTACTTCTGGGATTGCAGTGCAGCTTCTTGCCACTAGACCACCAGAACGCCCTGAGTTTTGTTTTCTTGATGTTGAGTTATAATCCATACTGAAGGCTGTTGTCTTTGACCTTCTTCAGTATGTGCTTCAGGTCCTCTTTACTTTCCACAAGCAAACTTGTGTCACCTGCATACTAAAAGTTATGATGAGTCTTCCTCCAATTCTGATGATACATTCTTCTTCATATAGTCCAGTTTCTCAAGATTATTTGCTCAGCATATGTATTAAATAGATAATGATACAATGCTGACACCTTTCCTGATTGTAAACCATGCAGTATCCCTGTGTTCTGTTTGAATGACTGCTTCTTGGTTCATGTCCAGATTCCACATGAACACAATTAAGTGTTTTGGAATTCCCATTTTTCTAAATCTTAGTCATAATTTATGATTCACACAGTTGAATGCCTTTTCTTTTTTTTTCCCAATAGTAATTAAGCCAACTGTCTTATTGATTTGGGAATTGGATGCCGACTCTCTGGCTTCTTCATGCTGAACAGGGGCGTAGATATAAAGGGGGGAAGGGAGGACGTTTTATCACCTTACTGGTGGTCTTGGGTTACAGCTGCTTGCCTTCTTGCTCCTGAGGGCCGCGACGGTTCGCCCCGAGCCGGGGGCCAAGCGTAGCCCGCCCCGGGCAGAGGGCCGAGGGCAAAACCCCAGGCAGAGGGCCGCAATGGCTCGCCCCAGGCAGAGGGCTGAGGGCAGCCCGCCCCGGGCAGAGGGCCGCGATGGCTGAAGTAGTCTTTTTTTAAAAAAGAGGAAGAAAAAGTGTGTGTGTGTGTGTGTGTGTACCGTCAAATTGGATCTGACTGGTACAGGAGACTGCCCCTCCTTCTCCAGCAGAGCATGAAGTAGAGTCTGGGTTTTTTTCCCCCCCAGGTGCCTGTCGGGGCCTGGGTTTCAGCTGTCCACACCACAGCAGTGGGCAACGAGCTTAAAGCCCCTGATGGCTCTGGGCGCTGACTCTCACCAGTGTGAATGCCTTTTCATAGTCATTACAACACAGTAAATATCTTTCTAATATTCTCTAACATTAGTCTAGATCCATTTTCTGTCAACTGTGATATCTCTTGTTCCTGACCTCTTCTGGATCTAGCTTGAATTTCCATTGCTTCTCTGTCAATGTACAGCCAGTTGTTTTAGAATACCCTTCAGCAAGATTTTGTGTGTGATATTAATGATACTGTTTGATAATGTCTGTGTTCTATTGTATCATCTTTTTTTCAAATGGTCACAAATATCTCTTCCAGTCAGTTAGCCAGGTAGCTGAATTCCACATTTCTTGACTTAGGCTGGTGAGCACATTCAGGGCTACATCAATTCGTGGGGCCTTTTTTCCTTACATGCCTTAAGTACAATCTGGACTTTTTTCCTTCAGTGCCATTAGTTTTTTTATCATATGTTCCTTGCTGAAATGGTTTGTTGTTGTTACGTGCCATCAAATTGACTAGATTCATAGCGGCCCTGAGAACAATAGCTCTGAACCCTAACGTGTCTTGAGCCAACCCCACCCATATCTGACACATCTGCCCCCATCCCCATAGTCACTGTATCACTCCATCTCATCTAGGATCTTCCTCTCCTGCACTGAGCCTCCAGCCTTCCAAGCATGATGTCTTTTTCCGAGGAATGGCCCCTCCAGGCAATATGCCCAATGTATGTGAGGAGTTTCAAAATCCTTGCCTCCAAAGAACAGCCTGGTTTCATTCTCTCTAGGACAGACTTGTTTGAAAAGGTTTCCTGATTACCGGTTCTTTTTGATACAGTAACTCTGTGTATTCCTTCCTTCTTTTGGTGCCTCCTGTGTCATTCAGTATTTTGCTCATAGAGTCCTACAGTATTGCTACTCAAGGCTTGAACTTGTTCTTTAGTTCTCTCAGCTTAAGAATTGGGGAGCATTGTCTTCTCTTTTCATTTTTCTTACTCTAGGTCTTTGCACATTTCATTATAATCTTTGCTTTGTCTTCTCAAGCTGTCCTTTGAAATCTTCTGCTCCTATCTTTTTTGAGTATTCTTCCTTTCACTTTAGCTTCTCTACCATTTACTGCTAGAACAGTTTCATCCTAGAGAGAGTGAGACCTTGGAGGCAAGGATTCTGAAGCTTCCTCTGACATACTTTGAACATGTTACAAGGCGGGACCAGTCCTTGGAGAAGGACATCATGCTTGGGAGGGTGGAGGGGCAGCGCAGGAAAGGAAGACCCCAGATGAGATGGCTTGATACAGTGACTGGGGCAATGGGGGCTGGCATGTTGGAATTAGTGAATCTGGCTCAGGACAGGGCAGAGTTCAGAACTGCTGTACAGAGGGTCACTATGGGTCACAGGCAACTCAATGGCACATAACAACAACAATATAATAGTCCTAGCAGAGGGTGCTCTGGTGGCCTAGTCTGTAGGGAATTGCATGAATAACCCAAAGGTGTTACTTCTGGCAGTTCGAATCCTCTAATCCCTCCTCAGGAGAAAAATGGACAGTCAGTTCTCATGAGATTTACAACTTCTGAAAACCCACTGGTCAATTATGAGGCAATTCTGAATCGATGTCAATGAGCTTGAGCTTTTTAACATAGAGGAGTCAAGGAATAAGAGCTTCCCAGATTTGTCTAGGAGACCACAGGGGTTTATGTAGAGAAAAAATGGACAGTGGACTATGGCGGGTTTTGACAGTATCACTTCTTGTCCAAGTGTTCTGGTCGATGGCTGTGTCCACCAGCCAGAAAGACTAATTGGTCTCTTATCAATATTCCAGAAAGAATTGATGATATTTACATCTTGTGGCTTAAGGAGATTAACTCCTATCCCTGGATTACAGGAATATACGGGAAAGGGCAACAAAACCAGTTTAGTTTGATGACTCTGCTGGGCTAAGAGAAAGTCCCTTTCTCTTAAGGTATTATATAAAAATCCCCACTTAAGATACTATGTAAAAAATACCCTCTGGCAGTTCAAATACACCTGTCTCTGCTTAGGAAAAAGATGGGTATTTGCCTCATGAGATTTCCAGCCTCTGAAAACCCACTGGAGGATCCACTATGAGTCAGTTCTGATTTGATGGCAATGAGTTTTGAATTTTTTCCCCTTAAGATACAATGTTAAACACTTCCCCCCAGTTGTTAGACTTAATGTTAGTATAGAGCTAGAGAGGTTTTTTCCCTACTTCAGGGTGCTAGTTTTCTATTACTTTATCATCAGTTGCAAATCCTCTTCAGTTTGTCGTTCTTGGTAGAGTAGGTCATGTGATTATCTGGTTCAAAATGGCCAGCACTGTTCCATTTCATTTCAGCAAACTAATGCCTAGAATATTGGTCATTATGCATTTCATTTTCAGCAGCTTCCAGTTTTCCTAGATACATGCTTCATAGATCCCATGTTCCAATTATTAATGGATGTCTGCAGCTGTTTTTTTATGTTGGGTCTTGCCAGTCAGGAAATGAAGGTCATTTATTGGGTGAAAACTTTGCTCCATCCACATTTACAAAAGTTAGCTCTACACTGAGGAGGTAGCTGTTCCTCTTTGGATTTTGAATGACTCCTAACCTGAGAGGCTCACCTTCTGGCACCATGTCAGACAGTGTTCTACTGCTATAAAGGGGGTTTCCTACGGCCCATTGTTCAGCAGTGGATGGCCAGTCCTGCTTCTTAGTCTGGTAGTTTCACTGAAACCTGTTCACCATGTGTGACCCTGCTGGTGTTCACAATACTGGTGGCATAATTTCCAGCATCATGCAATAGCCAAGCCACCAGGATACAGCATACTGACAGATGTGTGGCTGTCATCTGGTAAAGGCAGCTGATATTTATATAAGAACTTTTCTTCAATGTCAAGCAACTTTTCTTTTTGTTTATAATTTTTTAAGTAAGGTCAAGCAACTTTTAAATTGAAATTAAATGACTTGAGAAATTTTCTGGAAAACCTTTAGACAAACTTGTCCTTGGATAGGCTGGTGACTCAAAGAACCACTGAGGACTCTCAGAGAGAAAGGAGCCAATGAGAGCTTCTCAACCCATCCTTTGCACTGAGCACACGTTCAAGTAACTTGCCAGGCTGTGTGATGGGCTAGTGACAGAGCACATCAGATTCTGTTTATCTGGAGTCAGGCTCGTTTCATTATTCTGCTGTACCTAAGAAACTCTTTGCTATCCTAATGTACCTAAGAAAGCAGAGGAAATCTCTGTTCTTTAAATGTTATTTGAAACAGACTTATGGTTCGAAGGATGTCAGTGTAAAAGCTAAGGTGCCCCTGATAATATTTTCATTTGCTTCTCATACTTTGGAAAGTTGAACAGTGAATAGGACTGATAGAAGAAGAATCACCTAGCAGCAATAGCAAAGCTCAATAGGACAGCAAACAACAAATGCTGACGAGGTTGTGGAGAGGCTAGAACTCTTATTCATGGCCAATGGGAATGTAAAATGGTACAACCACTGGGGAAGGGTGGTCTAGCACTTTCTCAAAATTTTGGAAGTAGAAATACCATTGGAGCCAGCAATTCCACTGCTGGAAATATACCCTAAAGAAACCAAAGCCACAACTCAACTAAGAAGATGTGTACACACTCATGCTTACTGCTGCATTATTCACAATAGCAAAGAGCTGGAAGAAACCTAAGTGTTCTTCAACAAATGAATGGATAGAAGAACGATGGTACAGTAACACAATGGAATACTATGCAGCATTGAAAAACAATGAATAATTAAACATTACACTACTTAGGGGAGCTAGAGGACATTATGCGGAGTGAAATTTCTCAGTCACAAAAGAACAAATACTGCATAACACCGCTATTAGAAAATAGGACTGATGAGGGTGGGGGGTTGGGGAGAGAATGGGGGGGGAAGTGGATAGATGATATGAATGCTGCATTAGAAGAGATGAGGGGAAAATTGTTCAAAGTGAATGCATGATTAATCATTATATGTATGACAACAATCTGGAACAAGGGATTTATTGAAGGTGGGCTACAAGAGGGGTGAAGAAAATGTGCAACAATGAATTAAATAAAATGTTTTAAAAAGTAAGAGGAAGAATAATCAATGCCTTTGAATGGTGATGTTGGAAAAGAATACTGTGAATCCCATGAGCTGCTGAAAGAATAAACAAATCGGCGAGCTCTGGTGGCCTAGTGGCAAGAAGCTGCACTGCAGTCCCAGAGGTGCGCAGTTCAAATCCACCAGATGCTCTGCTGGAGAAGGAGGGATAATCTCCTGTACCAGTCAGATCCGATTTGACGGTACACACACAAACAAAATAAGAAAATAAAAAAAAATAAATAAATAAAATGAACACATCAGTTTTGGAGAAGTGCAACCGGGGTACCCTTTAGAGGCAAGGATAGTGAAGCTTTATCTCTAATGCTTTGGATGTGTTATCAGGAGGGACCAGTCCTTGGAAAAAGACATTATGCTGGGAAAAGTAGAAGTTCAGAGGAAGACGCTCATCAAGATGGATTGACAAAAAAAATTTTTAAAAAAAGATGGATTGACAGTAATTGAAACAATGGGTTCAAGCATATTAAAAATGGCGGAGGATAGCACAAGGTAACCTATTGTTCATAGATTTGCTATATGATTCGTAGTTGACTCAGTGACACTGAATAACAGTGATGGTTCTAAAACAACAATGGTTCTAATTAAAAATAACATACTTGCAAAAAATGTGCACAAATTCAGTGAATTTTCAGTCAACACAGTGGCCTAACCAGCAGCTAGCTGGGAAGCCCTCCTAGTGCCCTCTTCCAGCCACCACCTCTCCAGGACAGAAGGGACTAGTATCCTGACTTCCAAGCTCCCTGGGTGGTGCACTGGGCCACCAGGTGGAAGGTTCATGTTTCAGATTAATCCACATGTGCCGCCCAGCAGCTCCTTGGAAGACCAGCTTGGAGATATGGCTCTGAAAGGCCATAGTCTGGGAAACTGTGAGGTTGGTGAACGGTGCACACAAGGGATCTCCGAGTCGGAACCAGCTGGACAGCAGCTAACACCATCATCCTGACTTCTGAAGCCTTTGATTCGATTTGTTGTTATGGAACTTTATATCATGGAATCGTGTGTATAATCTTGTATATTATCTTTAAATACTGGTAATCCCTGATATATGACATGGTTGTTATATAACCAAGTTTTCCAAGGACTGGGATTTATTTTCTTTAAATCTTGGCTTTAGTAATACATACTATATGCATTGTTATGGTGCATAATTTGCTGATGTCATTCTTAGATATTTTTGTTTTCTTTCATCTAACTTGTTTTAATTCATTGTTGCACATTTTCAACCCCCCTTTTCCCTCACCCATCCCATCCGGCAGCACATCTCTCATTCCAGATTGTTCTCATACTCATAAGGAATAATCATAAATCCTTTCAGAGACTTCTTCCCCTCATCTGTTCTAATGCAGTGTTCATCATCTGTCCACTCTTTCCCCATTCCCGCCCCAGCTCCCTACCCTTGTCTGTCGTTTTTTTTTTAAATATAAGCACTTGGGTTACTTCCATCTCTTTGCTATTGTGACTAATGCAGAAACAAAAACAAACCATGGGTGTACATACTTCTGTTTGAGTTGTGGCTCTGGTTTCTTTAGGGTGTATTCTAGTAGTGGATTTGCTGGGTTCAATGGTATTTCTATTTCCAACTTTTTGAGAGAAAGCATCAGACTGCCTTTTACAGTGATTGAATCATATTACATTCCCACCAGCAGTGAATAAGAGTTCCATTCTCTCTACAACTTCGCCAACATTCGTTTGTGATATTATGATTAACTGTTTAAAACACTGCTTTATAGCAGTCTGTGCAAACAGTCTGTAAGTTTGCCATACCAACAACCAACTCGTATGTAAGTTTAAATTGAAGGTGATGAAAATGAAAAGAAATCCACCAAAATCAGAATATGACCCAAATTTTAAAACTGCCTCAAGAATAGAGTTATGGCATGACATCAAGGACATTATCCATGAAGAAAGAAGAAGGTCATTAAGAAGACAGGAATGACCCCAAAGTAGATGTCAGAAGAGACTCTGAGACTGTGAACTGGAATGAAAAGCCAAAACAAGGATAAGGAATGCTGAGGTAAAAGAACAGATCCCAAAGGGCACCTGGGGAAGACAAAGCAAAATATGAAACAAAAGATACAGGAAGATGAAGTTGAAAGAACAACCTCAACTTTTTTTTTTTCAAACTCAACTTTTTAAAAAAATTATTTTCATTTGAATTTTAATGAAAGTTTACAGAAAAGTTGGATTTTCATTCATTCATTGTTTACACATTTTCTTCCCTCCCTCTCCCTCAGTTCACTTTCTTCTTTTTTTAAAAAAATATTCATTCATTGTTACATTGTTTCCCCTAGCCCAGTCCTCTTTGCAGTGTACCTCTTATTCTGGACCATTGTGTTATGCCTAATCATAGATTGCTTTTAAATAGTTCTCTCCCTAATATGTTCCATTACACTGTTCATTATCTATCCACTCTTTTTCTATTCTCCTACCAACCCTTCATGTTAGTCCTGCTTCATAGCAGTGGTGTTATAGTCAATATTTCTTAAGCTGAAAGAACTGAGGAACTAGTTCATGCCTTGAGTTGCAATACTGAAGGATTTTATGGGCCAATCTTGAATGATCCAGGAAGCCTCAAAAGAAGATGGAAAGAATATACAAAGTTACTATACAAAAAGAATAGGTCTGCATGGAACCATTTCAGAAAGTAGCATATGTTCAAGAACCAATGGTACTGAAGGAAAAATTCCAAGCTGCACTGAAAGTATTGCTAAAAAATTTGGTCCCAGGTATTGATGGAATACCAATTGAAGTATTCATGAAACCCACAGTCCTTTATGTACTCACCAGTCTATACAGAAAAGTTTGGAAGACAGCTACCCAGCCAACTAACTGGAAGAAAGATCTATATTTATTTTTATTCCAAAAAAATGTCATCTGGCAGAGAGTGGGGATTATTGAATAATATCGTTAATATCACATGCAAGCAAAATTTTGCTAAGGATTATTAAAAAAACTTGGACAGTAGTACATCAACAGGGAAGTACTAGAAATTCAACCTGGATTCAGAAGAGGCAGTGGAACAAGGGATATCCTTGCTGCTGTCAGTTGATGGAATTTGGCTGAAAGCAGAGAACACCTGAAAGATGTTTACTTGTATTTTATTGATTATGGAAAAGCATTTAATTATGTGGATCATAACAAATTATGAGTAACACTGAGAAGAATGGTAATCCTAGGACACTTAAATGTGCTCATGTGAAATCTACGCACAGAACATGAAGCAGTCGTCTGAACAAAACAAGGGGATGCTACATTTTAGGGTGGTATCCCATTTCCATACCTACTCGTTCTGTATGCTGAGCAAAAGCTTTACAAGAGGGACTCTTGAAGGAGAATGTGGCATCAGGATTGTAGGAAGACTCAGCAATGTATAATACACAATCATGCTTGGAAAAAGTATAGAAGACTTCAAGTCCTTATTAAAGATCACAGATATGAGCTGTATTTCAACATCAAGAAAGTAAAACTCTTCACAATTGGACTAATAAGCAACATCATAATAGGTGGGAAAAAGATTGAATTTACTATTTATTTCATGTTATTGCTCCACAATCAACACTCATGGTAGCAGCAGCCAGGGAGTGAGACATTTTTCATTGGGGATATCTGCTGTCAAGGTCAGTTTAAAGACTAAAGTGCACCCGGTCCAAGCCATAGTCTTTTTAATTATTTCCTGTGTGTCTGGAAATTGGACCATGAATAAGGATAACAGATGAAGAATCTACCTTTGAATTGTGGTGTTGGTGTACTGACTATCCCATGGACTGCCAAAAGAACAAACAAGTCTGTCTTGGATGCAGTGCAACCAGGATGCTCCTTGGAGGTGAGGATCGTGACATGTTGTCAGGAGAGGCCAGCCTTTAAAAAAAGAAATTAGCCGGGAAAGGTAGAGGGTCAGGGAAAGAGTACAAGACCCTTACTGAAGTGGATTGGCATAGGGACTGGAACAGTAGTCTCAAACATATCAGAGATTCCTGAGAATGGTGCAAGTTTCCCATTTTATTCATAGGGTTGTGTGAATTGTATCCTCAACAGAAGCTAAGCTAACAACATTGTGGTGGTCATAATAAAAATGAGGAGAACTAAAAAGGAGTTGTTAATTTATGTCAGTAGATTGGAATTATTGAACAGAACCCCAAGGTACCTCTTTTAATTTTTAGTTTCTAGGGGTTTGAGTACCATCAAATCGGATCTCACTGGTACAAGAGGAGATTGTCCCTCCTTCAGCAGAGCATCTGGTGGATTAGAACTGCTCACCTCTGGGATTGCAGTGCAGCTTCTTGCCACTAGAACTCACCTCAAGATAACTCTTACGACTTCTGAATTTAAGTCCTCTTGAGTATTTAGGGAATAGAACTCAAAGGTTCTTATAAGCTTGTGATGAGATTCATTTGTGACTATCCCATTGAATCACAATTTTTAAAAAAAAACTGCATAAAAGGATATTTGTAGTTTAGGTGAAAGTTTACACAGCAGATTAGATTCCCTTTAGTAACTCTGGTTATAATTTCCACAGTGTGTCAGCATTCTTGTTATTTCTGATTTGTTTCTGTTGATCTCACTTCCCTTAACATCACATCTTTGCTTAGGTAGGAAGTTGGCTGTTTGGTCATATATAGATAAAGGTTTAAGGAATCACTTTGTTACTTCCTATTGACTTGCGTGTGACTCATAGCGGTCCTATGTATAGCAGCTCTGAACCCTGCCCTATCCTGAGCCAGTCTCACTGACTCTGGCATATCTACCCTATTGCCTCAGTTATGTCAATCCATCTTATCCAGGGTCGTCTTCTCCTGCCCTGTCCCTCCATCCATCCAAGCATGATGTCTTTCTCCAAGGATTGGTACCTCCTGGCCACGTGCCCAAAGTATGTGAGACAGAACTTCAAAATTCTTGCCTCTAAGGAGAAACTTGGTTTTACCCTCTCCAAGACAACTATTTGTTCTCCTGGCTGTCCATGGTATGCTCAATACTCTTCTCCAGCACCACAGCTCAAAGGCATCAATTCTGCTTCTGTCATCTTTGGTCATTGTCCAGCTCTCTGATTTATAGCATATAATTGCGAAGACCATGACCTGGATCAGGCGCACCTTAGGCTCTAGACTGACATCACTGCTTTTCAGTACTCTGGAATACTGCCT
>NW_006399791.1:7006783-7102151 GCF_000299155.1 Elephantulus edwardii | reverse complement strand
AGTGACTGGGATAATCGGGATGGGAGTGTCAGAGACAGTGCGATTGGCACAGGACAGAGCAGAGTTTAGGGCTGTTGTACATAGGGTCACAATGAGTAACAAGCGACTCGACAGTGCATAACAACAACAACAACATTGTGCTGCTGTAAGTATTGATGGAAGTCCAGATTCTGAGTATTATTCAAAAGATTGCATTTCTATGATGTAACTGATACTCAATTTTGCCTTGCCAGTGTTGGGGCATATCAAGCAAGAAGGGAAGAGGGGAAAAATAAAAATAAAAAAAGAAGAGAAGGGAGTGCTTAAATGTGAAGTAAACAGAATGCTTGCTTTCAATATGATTTAGCCTCGGACCACTGAGAAAGAATGCCTAAATTATTTCATTCCGATAAATTTAGTCCAGAGCCTGTGACTGATGTAATTGGCCTTTTTTGTTTGTTTGTTTTTCAGTGAGGTACTGGCTGAGGAGTCCATAGTATGTCTCCAGAAAGCCCTGAATCACCTTCGGAAAATATGGGAATTAATTGGGATTCCAGAGGACCAGCGGTTAGAGAGAACTGAGGTTGTAAAGAAGCATATCAAAGTGAGTCATAAAAGTATAAAAGTACAGTCAAGTAAGATGCCACAGTGGGGTGGGATAGGGATAACGAGGTTGATGACACATATGGAAGCGACATTTTGACCTCCATGACTAGAAATACAGCAGGCCATTATTCTTTGTGTGATGACTATTCATGAAATTACAGGAGTTTGAGGGTTACTGGTTGCTTTTCTCCCCTCGACTCTAAATTTTTGTGCATCTCTGCTCACTTTCTGTTGTTAGGAACTCCTGGATATGATGATTGCTGAAGAGGAAAGGCTGAAGGAAAGGCTCATGAAAAGCATTTCTGTCTGTCAAAAGGAGCTCAGTACCTTGTGCAGCGAGTTACATGTTGAGCCAATTCAGGTATATCTGGCGGCTTACCAGTGCTCTCAGGTCTGCTGTCACCCACTGTGAACAGGGAAGGGGGACTCTGCGTGGATTAGGAAGGCACTTGATTAAATGCTAAGATCCAGACCAGATGGGCGGTCTCCATGTAGGAGGAAGAGGAAAGGTTTGCCTCTTAGTAAATGAATTCTGACAAAGAAATTTTCACATACGTAAAGATCACCACTATTGAGCAGCAGAGCTGCTAGTAAGTGTTCTGATGCTTTAATAAAAAATCAGCTTCATCTTGCTTTAATGGGTTTAGTTTTATAGGGCTTTTTTCCCCCTCCCCTTGTGGATGCTGAGGAGAAGCTGGGAACAGTTGGTGCCTTCCCCCACCCCTAAAAGAAAATGAAAAGAGATACTCAAGAAGGAGAAATAACCAGTGCTAAGATGGAAGGGTACCCCAAAAGCCTGCCTTTTCAGGCCCTGTGTTACCTAGAGGCTGTACCCAGATAATGGCATGCATTAAAGCAACCACAGTGGCTGCTTCAGAAGAAATGTTTCAAAAGCTGCAGTGTCAAAAGACATAGTCTAATTCAGCCTATGATGATTTTTTTCCTCTTTCTTTGTAATGATTATTTTTGTGAAGAGCTGAGAACATGTTGTATTGTGACCCAGGGTCCCTAAAACCTCTCCCTTTAAAATGAGTAAAAGCACTATCAGGATCCTAAAATTCAGACAATGTGAGCTTGGAAAGTTGTTTAGAATAGATGTGAGTATAGGGGCAGCACAGGATGGCTAAGGTAACACCAGTAAGGTTCTTGGGGCCCCTCCACCCAACATTGGAAGAAATGCCTGGGTACCTAGATAGAGTGAGCTGTAGGAGGGAAACCACCACAAGAAGAGTAATTCACAGGCGGCAGTCACGAGAAGTCAGGCGCACCATGGTGTCAGAGTATCCTGGGCCATGCTAGAAAGAACATAGAATTGGTTTTAGATCCAGGTTTCTCATTCTCTAGTCGTCTGTTTGTTAATTTCCAACATGAAATTGGGTTAAAAGTGTACAGTGGTACATCTCTCTTAAATTACATCCAAGTTTCTAGTTTTACCAGTGTTGAATAAAAAAAGTATAAACTTTAAATGATACCCAACTATCATGTCTGTTTTCTCCCATTCGTCATTCTGGTCCTAAATGGGTTAGTAAGCTGAGTATTTAACTAGAAGCTAGATAGACCACCTTCTTGCTAGCCCAGAACGAACTTTGCAACTACTTTTCATCGCCATAAACTTCCCTGCGACTCAGAACCTTTGCTTATTGAAGACCTTTTTTTAGGGTACCCTTTCTGGCCATTGACTATCATATTTGTAATTTCTTTTGGTCTTTGACCATCTTATTCAGTGGAAAGCCTTCATTTTGGCCCTCTTCCATTGCCATTCTCTTCGAAATAGTTTCATTGGGAGCATTGTTTGTTGGTGTTGGTACTGTTATGTGCTGTGAAGTCGCCTGTGACCCATAGCGACACTGTGTACAGCAGCTCTGAACCCTACTCTGTCCTGAGCCAGTCTCACTAATTCCAACATAACAATCTCCATTGCCCCCGTCACTGTATAAATCCATTTCATCTAGGGTCTTCCTCTCCTGCGCTGTCCGTCCACCCTTCCAAGCATGAATTCCTTCTCCAAGGCATATCATTTTATACAGGAAGAAGGAGAGACAACCATCTTGCAACTAGAGAAGGATTTACGCACTCAGGTGGAATTGATGCGGAAACAGAAAAAGGAAAGAAAACAGGAACTGAAGTTACTTCAAGAACAAGATCAGGAACTGTGTGAAATTCTTTGCATACCTCCCTATAACATTGACAGCTCCTCAGTTCCCAGCTTGGAAGAGCTGAACCAGTTCAGACAACACTTGGCAACTCTGAGGGAGACAAAGGTATGTAGCCTGCATTCATACCTCCTAAAAAGGTGGTGGCTTTTCTCTTGGAATCTTAGAATTTTCTTGTCTTATAGACATCAAGACATGGAGAGTTTGTCAACATAAAGAGAAAGATCATACTGTGTATGGAAGAATTGGATCACACCCCAAACACAAGCTTTGAAAAAGATGTGGTGTGTGAGGATGAAGAGGCCTTTTGCTTATCTTTAGAGAACATTGAAGCATTACAACAGTTACTACAGCAGGTAATAATGTCTTGACTGACATCTTCATAACCCATAGCTATTTGGAAAAACAGGCAGGTTTTTTCTTTTATGTTTTAAAGAAAATGTAAGTTTCTAAAACAAGGGAGGCTAAAAGTAGTGGTATGTAGTATCTACAAATACTGATTTTGAACACAAAAATTTATAGCTCAAAGTTTTAAATTTGGATGAAAAATATTAGTCATATAAATTAGCCATGTATTTGAATCCTCCTCTTAGAATCTTTACTATAAGAATAGCTTTAGGGTTTATTTGGAGGTCATGAAAACACAGTGTTTTGCACTCAGAAAGGTATATTCTTTCCACTTGGGTCCAGACTGAAGCCTCTTCTGTGATGAACCCTGCTGTGGGTAACCCTTGACGGTCTCTCTTGTAGCTGGAATTGCAGAAATCGCAGAATGAAGCTGTGTGTGAGGAACTGCGGGGTCAGATCCGAGAGCTGTGGGAGCGGCTGCAGATACCTCCAGAGGAGAGAGAAGCAGTGGCCACAATTATGACTGGGTCAAAGGCCAAGGTCAAGAAAGCGGTGAGAAACCCAATAGTTACTGAGGCAGTATTCTCCTAAGAGTGTTGTTTTAGTATCAAGTATGGGAGGTTTAACAGCTTCTGCCTTGAACATACCTGTTCTTAAGAATCTGAAAAGATGCCAATTGTCTGCCAGTAGCCTGCTCACCTTTCTTTTGTGTCCATTCCTGAGATTTCTGACCCTTACAACGTCATTGTCATCACTTAGAGTGTTAACTTACTTCAGTGGCTCCATGTTCTAGTCGGGTGGGGAGCTTTTGCATTATTAAGGTGAATATGAGCATTTAACAAGCACCTTTAACAAGTGTTTTCCTTTTAGTTGCAATTAGAAGTGGATCGGTTGGAAGAATTGAAGTTACAAAACATGAAGAAAGTGATTGAGGCAATCCGAGTGGAGCTGGCTCAGTACTGGGACCTGTGTTTTTACAGTCAGGAGCAGAGACAAGCTTTTGCTCCTTATTATGCTGGTTAGTACACAAGGGGTAGTCTGCATGTGATCACTCACTTTTTTAAAATTTTTTTTTCTTCTGTGTGTGTACCGTCAAATCGGATCTGACTGGTACAGGAAGAAATTGCCCCTCCTTCTCCAGCAGAGCATCTGGTGGAGTTGAACTGTATATCCCTGGGATTGTAGTGCAGCTTCTTGCCATTTAATTTCTTTTAAATGCTAAAATATTCACCAAGGAATCTTTTCTCTTCTGAACAGGCACTCCGGCAAGCATTTGCAACCACTAGTGGGCAGAATAGGCTATCTTGCTTTCCAAAGCAAAATCTTACTCTCGCCTGTTAGGTATAAAGCTCGTTTATCATGTGCTTACTCTACACCAGGTGTAATGTCAAACTCTTGTCAGTATTATTTATAAATATTCTTAATGTTAAGAAAGAAGGATCCTAAGACAAATAAGAGGTGAGCAGCTGAACCCAGAAGCACATGGAGGATGAGCAGCCTTCCCCACATTTGAATCCTGGAGTCGGACTCCTAGAACCTAGTAGAATTTTCACTGCAGAAGTTTGCCCAGCTGTCTCCCTTGGAACCATTTGTGGATTTGGACAACTAGAGAAGTGTGACCTTTGGGTCAGTGCAGTTGCCACCAGAGCTCCTAGAATAGGATTCTAATCTGACCTAAGTTGAGCACTTAGAAGAGGCTGTCTTAACTAAATTTTCAACAAATGTTTGTAGATTTTTTTTATTATTATTATTAATTTCAGTGAACATCTACAGAGATTTTGGAATTCCATTCTTTTCATTGTTGCACTTTGTTTGTAGATATTTTTTGTGGTCTAACCCTCCTCCGGCTGGACAGAGTAGAAAAGAATAGGAAAGAAACCTAAGGCCAGGCAAGAGGTCACACACGATTTTAAGGATGGCTATCGTCATAGGCTGTAACCTAGTCTCTTGTCCTCGGTCCTTCAGGGTTAATATAATCCACTTTCTTTTTTCCATGACTTTATATTCACTAAAAGCATGCAGTAATAGATCATTTTACTCTAAGTACAGCCAAAGGCTGAGAAATTGAGAGCACCCTCAGTCACTCTCACCTAGTGTTGGCATTTTTGTAAGTTTTGTTCAGCATTCTCTCTCCTGTTGGAGCGTGTATATTTATTTAATGGAGGAAGCCTAAAGGGATATTTGCTCAGTGGGTTTGTGAAATATTCCAGATACAGCCCTTGCTAAGTATCAGGGGTCTGTGATATATTTGTGCTGTGAGAAGACAGGAAGAGAATAAATCAAGATTTGTCCTTTGGGAACCTTAGCAAACATTTACCAGGCACCTGTTATGCACTGTGTGCAGTTTATATGTGGTATATATTAATTATTTAGTCCGCACAGCAATGCTATACTATAGGTACTGTTATTGCATGTTTCTTTCTCCATTTCATAGATGGCAGAATTGAAGCATAGATGGTTAAGTAATTGGCTCAAGATTCCACTGCTACTAAATGGGAAAGTAAGAATTAAACCCAACGTAAATTATGCTGTATGGCTTTTCCAAGTGGCTCTGGTTGGGTCCACAATATAGTAAATAAGGCATACTGTTCAAAGTGAGTCATAGTAAGAATAAATAGCATATGATTACCAGGGAACATGAATTTTTACCTTATGGGATGCAATTTCTAGAAATGATATTAAGACCTTAGGTCTCCTGTGATTATGTAAAATTGTGTCTTTATATGCAAATGCACTCATGTTATTGTTGTTATTCCAGCGCTATAGCTACTAGTGCATTCCCACATAAACACCAGGGGCCAGAAGCCACTATTAGAATAACAAGATAGTAGAAAAATTAGAGTTGCTGTGCCTTTTAGCTAGCTTTCTCTACCTTGTGACTGAAAGCAGGAAATTAGTATTGATTAAAATACTGTTAAATAATCTATAAGCTTATTCATATTTTACTAGTTTGATACCAGTGCCCTTTTTCTCGTCCAGAATCTAATCTAGGATCCCAGGTTGTATTTAGTAGTTGTGTGACTCTCCTCCAATCTGATCATTGCCAGGGAGCTCTGGTAGCCTAGTGGCAAGAATCTGCACTGCAATCCCAGAGGTGTGTAGTTTGAATCCACCAGATTCTCTGCTGGAGAAGGAGGGACAATCTCCTGTACCACTCAGATCCGATTTGACAGTACACATACAAAAACTATTAAAAAAAAATCTGATTGCCAAGGTCTTTGTTTTGCTACATGACCTTGACACTTTTGAAGAGAACTGAGCAGTTGTTTTGTAGATTATCCTTCAATTTGGATTTTTGTGATGTTTTCTTTCACATGATGTGTTGAGTTTATTTTCTTACAGTTACCGTAGAAGTGATTTTCACTTTATTACCATCAAAGTGATAGCGTGCCCCTCTCAGCACATTATGTCAGAGGGCACATGAAGCTGACATGTCTTATTCTAGTGTTGTTGACTTTTACTACTTGACTAAGGCTATATCCTCTAGGTTTCTTTATTGATTTTCCTTCTACAATTAATAAGTATCATGTGAGAAGCTACTCTGACGTAGCTCAGTATGCAGATTCTCATCAGATGTTGTACATTAATTTTCTCGTCCATTTCGTTCATGTGTGCAAGTTGTTTTTAGTGTTTGCCGCATGGTGTTTCTATTTCTCTCATTTCTTTTTTTATTTAAATTATTGTTAAATTTTATTAGTTTTAATGAACATTTACAGAGATTTTGGGTTCTCATTCATTCATTGTTGCACTGTTTTCTCTACCCTCCTCCCCAGTTCGTTCTTCTTCCCCCCCCCCCGAATGTCTGTTTTAATTGTCCAATTGCCACAGTGCTTGTCAAAGCCAGTTCTGATTAATCTCCTTTGTCAGTGTGTCCTTTGCCATTCCCTATCACTCCTCCCTAAGAGAGACTTCACCCTGATTCATAAGGAAAAGGGGATGGCGTATTCTCTTAGCTACTTCCTGCTGAAAAGGGACGCTGTGGGTTTCAGGGTGAAGGTCTTCTCTCACTACTTTAAAGGGCCCCTTTGGCAGTAGGAAACACATAGACTATTATGGAGATTGATTTTGGAATTTAGATGCACTGCTATCAATTGTGCTTAGCCGTACATGTTCATATCCTTGAAGATGTATCATGGAGGTGTTGCAACCGGCCTTTCTCCTGCCAGGTTAGTTCCACAACAGCTTGGCTGATAGCTCCGGGTGATGGCTGGATCCGCGGTGGTGCCCTGAAGTCACAGGGCTGTGGTGGGGGCTGAGGTGCGTGGTTGTGGAGCTGCAAGGGGTTGGGGGAAGGGGAAGAAAGCAAGGGACTAGGGGGGTAAGGAGCACAGGGCTTGGAGACTATCACCAAGTGGGGGCGGGGCTTGGGCGCTGCTGGGGGTTTATGCAGCAGCACCCTGTGTGTTGGGGGTCACACAGGTCCGGGCTGCAGGGGGGTCACACAGTGTCGGGTAGTCTTCGCTCTTCTGGGGTCTCACGGTCTTTGCTCCTCTGGGGTTCCGCGGTGGGTGGCTGACTGACTGTTGCTCTTCCCGGGTCGCTTCCCAGCCCGTCTGGCTTATCTCCTGTTGTTTGTTGTTGTTAAGTGCCGTGGAGTCGCAGGCGACTCATAGCGACCCTGTGAAGGAGAGTCCTTGACATTTGGGTGCCTTTCATCCTCTCTCCAGGTTCATAGGGTTTCCGGAGGCAAGATATTATGGAAGTGGATGCCACTCCTCCTTCCACGCTTGTTTAATTGGGGAGCTCCACCCCACTCTCAGCCCGCATTGGGTAGCCAACCATTAACGCATTTGACACATAATTATTTTATATCTATAGGTCGTAATCCAATAAATACTGTCATTATTTTATTGCTCAAATCATTCTCCCAGCTTTGCCATTTGGACACTCAGTCACATTGGCTCGCTCCTGTGTCCTTTCTGCGTGTGCTCGTTATCAAGCACTTCTGTACTTTCTGGATTTATAAAATGTTGCAAGTTTGCGTGCGCTCCTTATCAAGCACTTCTGTATTTTCTGGATTTATAAAATGTTGCAAGTTCACCCTGTATTTTCCCTGCCCCAGCCCTGGAATCAACTGTTTCTTCTCTAAGGAGTCTTTATTCCTTTTCTTGAACAGTGATACTTAAACTTAATGATCTGAGTGCCTGGTAGACTCATTGCGACTCTGATGTCACTGCTTCTGGACTCTCAGCCAATAGAGCTAGGAAGTATCTAGCTACCCTAGCGCCTGTGCACACCAGTCTATATTTCTGTAGTTGTCTGTCTGCATCACTTTTGTTGTTGTTGTTGTTTTTTAATTAGTTTCAATGAACATTTACAGAGATTTTGGATTTCCATTCATTCATTGTTGTACTTTTCTCCCCATCCACCCCCACTTCCCACCCCCGTCTGCATCATTCTTGATGCCTTCTTTTCCAGTTCAGTTCATCACCATGCTCTTCATGGTAGCCTTTTTGCTCTTCTGATGATGTGAAACCGGGCTCCCATTATCCACTGTATATAATTATGCATCGTTTTGATTGTCAGGAGGAATAACTGTTTTTGGAAGGCGTTCATAAATTAGGATGTTAGGCACTAGAGGAATTGTTTTAAATGATTGGGCTTCTATCTTGCAGATGACTACACAGAAAAACTGCTCCAGCTCCATGACGTGGAGATTGTGCGGTTAAGAAACTACTATGAAGTCCACAAGGAACTCTTTGAAGGTGTTCACAAGTGGGAAGAAAGCTGGAAGCTCTTTCTGGAGTTCGAGGTACGGCCCTCGTTTTTCTTTTTTGGAGTAAAATGAAGTATAAAGAAAGCATGCCATGGGCAGAACCAGAGTTCTGTTTCACTTACTTTATCAGATTTCCAAAACCTGACTTGATCTGTGAGTTTCTCTAAAATCCACTAAATACATATATGTATTTGTTAAGTTTATATGCTTTGAAAGAAAAATGGGGGTGGGGACGATAATGACTTAGTTACATAATTAAACAAAATAAGAGGTTTTGCATAGAGACGTTGACAGGCAGTTAGTCCTTGAGCCCTGGAGTGCTTGCCTTCTCCTCTCCTGCCACAGAACACACAGCCATGGAGGACAGGTATGGCAGGGCTGTGCGGTCAGATGTAAGATCTCAGGTTTCTGCAGCACCATGAGTGGTGGACCTCATCATTTTATCAGTGCTGGGTGAGCCCTGCAGGCACTGTGATGGTGCTGCATTTCCCCTTGAAGGATTCTTTCCAGGGCCTCTTCCCAGCCCTTCTGTTTTCGTGTTATACCAGCTGCTGCAAAGTCAGGGAGAATGTTGCCTTAGATTAATTTTGTTCTGTTACTAAACAAATAGAGAAAGTGGATTTTAAGGTAGGCAACTACCAGTCTCTACCCTTGAGGCACAATTGGATACTCTGGATTGCTTTTTCTTCTGATGGAGATTGAGCATAAACAGATTCTCTCATGAAACATTTGACAGACCAGGGCTGGGACTAAGAGTGAGGCAATCAAGACCTCCTAGTGCTCAAAATGAGGAAGTCCTTATTCTTGGAGTTATAGCAGCCCTATTAGCTTGAAGAGGCCTTCAGAGCATCAGTAGGTCAACTCCTTTCAGTTTGTTGGTGGGGAAGTGGATGAGATGGAAATTTTTTGTTATTTAAGAACTGGTATTTTAATCCTGTTTTTCCTTCCCTTCAGTTGAAAGCAAATAGTTGTAGCAAACATTAGTAAAAGGGCAAATCAATAACTCATCATCTGTGCCCAGATTGAAGAGCAAGAAATTAACTGCCAGCTATTTTAGCTCTTACTTTGTAAGAAGTCAAGAAGCAACCAATGTTTAATGGGACTAAAACTACTTTACATGTTTGTCCTATATGTTCTTGAGCTTATCTCTAAAGTTTCCTGGTTAGTTACCCCTACTTTTGAGCATATACAACTAATTTTTATTTACAAATTATATACTTTCTTGTATTACAGTTCTAAGGACTCTGAATATTATTTTAAAAACAACTCCAGAAAATATTTTTTTAAGAAAACACATTTAATATCTTACATTTTAAAAAAGCTATTTATGTAATATCTAATGTCAAATGGATCTTTGCTGAAAGCAGAGAGTACCAGAAGAATGTCTATCTGTGTTTCATTGATTATGCAAAGGCATTTGACTATATGAATGACAGCAAACTGGCTGACTCTGAGAAGACTGGGAATCCTAGAACATTTGATTGTGCTTATACGAAAATCCTAGAACATTTGATTGTGCTTATACGAAACCTATGCTTTGACCAGGAGGCAAAGAACAGAGAAAGGAAACACTGCATGATTCAAAATTGGGAAGGATGTGGACCAAGGATGTGTCCTGTCTCCTTTTCTTTTCAACCTATATGCGGAACAGATTATCTGGGAGACTGGACTCTATGAAGAGAAGTGTGGCATCAGGATTGGATCAACAATCTGCATTATGCAGATGACATAATCCTGCTTGCTGAAACTGAAAAGGACCTGAAGTGCTTGCTACAGAAGGTCAAGGACTGCAGCCTTCAATGTGGATTGAAGCTCAATGTCAAAAAAACAAATATTCTCACCACTGGAATGTTTGGCAGCATCATAATAATGAAGAGATTGAGATTGTTGACAGCTTCAGTTCAACACTCTTGGTACCAGCAGCCAGGAAATTAAAAGATAAATTGCATTGGGAAAGTCTGCTGTCAGAGACCTCTCCAAAGTACTGAAGAGCAACAATGTCAGTCTGGAGACTAAGGTGTGCCTGATACAGGCCATGGTCTTTGCAGTTACTTGCTATACATCAGAGAGCTGGACAAGAGTAGGAGCCCTGGTGTTGAAGAGTATTGAATATACCATGGACTGTTAGGAGAACAAACAAGTTCATCCTGGAGAGGGTGAAGGCAGGCTGCTCCTTGGAGGCAAGCATTCTGAAGCTCTGTCTGACATACTTTGGACATGTTGCAAGGAGGGACAGTCCTTGGAGAGGGACTTGGGAGGGTGGAGGGACAGTGTAGGAGAGGAAGACCCTCGAGGAGATGGACTGATTCTGTCACTGGGGTAATGGGCATAGGTGTGTCAGAGACAATTGGCACAGGACAGAGCAGGGTTTAGGGCTGTTGTACATAGGGTTGCTATGAGTCGCAGGTGACTTGACAGCACATAACAACAACAACATTTATGTAATAGAGTAGAACTCCACAAGCTTTCTAGAACATAATCCTTGGGGAAGACATTTAAACTGCTTTAAATGTCTGTGATCAGGCAAGTAAAGGTGCTCCCAGCAGGCCTCTTGTATACCTGTCATCCTCAAGGTGACCTAGAACCTTCTGGCATCCAGCCCAAGGAATGGAGTTGGTACAGTATGCATTAAGTATTAATGCCTGCTTGCACACCCATGTTTATTGCTGCTTTGTTCACAATAGCAAAGAGTTGGAAACAACCCAAGTGCCCATCAACAAACAAATGGATTGAGAAATTGTGGTATATTCACACAATGGAATATTATGCAGTACTGAAAAACAAAGAACTCATGCAATATTATATAAAATGGGTGACCCTGGAGGACATTATGCTGAGTGAAGTATCTCAGTCACAAAAAGATGAATACTTCATAGTGCCACTGCTATAAAACAGGACTGACATGGGGTTGAGGGAAACTAAGAAAAGAAGGGATAAATAATGTACACAGCATTGAAACAGATGAGAAATAGAACTGTGTAAAAGGAATATATAATTAGGTATTGCAGGACAAGAGAACAGAATAAGAGCTGCATAGTAAAGTGGTCCAGTGGTGGTGGAACTGTGTAACAATGAAAGAACTTTTCTTCCAAAGAAAAAAGTGAACTGGGGCGGGGCAGGGAGGAAAATGTGCAACAAAATGAATGGAAATCCAAGTTCTTTATAAACTTTCATTAAAATCTCAATTAAAAAAAAAAGTATTAATGCCTATCTTAAGTTCAAAAGGAAACAGTAGGTTTCCCGCCCCTAGCGGGTGATTTTTCATTTTGCTCGATGAAGTAAAGCATTAATTGTCTTACACCTGACCTGCTCCCCTACTTGAGGATGTGAATTTCTCATTACTGTGTGTAGAAGGGAATGTAAAACTTTTTAAAAGTCTCCTAAATTGCCTTTATTCTCTTGTAAGAGCCAGAATCCTAACAAAAGTGATTGGTCTGACTTTTCTAGGGTTTCGTCTAATGAAATATGTTTTTCTTAGAGAAAAGCTTCAGACCCAAGCCGATTTACAAACCGTGGAGGAAATCTTCTGAAAGAAGAAAAGCAACGTGCCAAACTCCAGAAAACACTCCCTAAGGTAGGGATATTGTACGTTTTGGTGTTTGGCTGTATGATCACTTTTTGTATGTTGTTGTCAGTGTTTCAAGTTGGAACCGGTTCATAGCTGACTCTCAACAAAGGTTTCAGAGCCAGTAAATCTCACGCGAGGAGAGTGCCCACCTTTCTGCAGCAGCTGGTGGGCTTGAAACCTGGAGCCTGGCAACACGACTCCCTACCACTGAGTCACCCCAGCTTATACTCTTTGCTTAGATTTGCTTTTGTTTTGCCCCAAAACTTTTGTCTTCCAGAGATTAAACTGGAATTATAGCTATGTATTAGGCTTTCCTAGTATAGAATAAACTGAATATCATGATAGCAGACTTGAAAAAGTGCTATGAACTTCTGTGCTATTCTCTGTTTTAAAACTGATAAGAGCATTTAGGGAGTTCTGGTGACCTAGTGGATAAGAGCTTGTGTTGCCAACCCAAAGGCAGCCAGTGCAAATCCACCGCTGCTCCTCAGGAGAGAAATGGGCATTCTCCTTTCAAGTGATTCACACCCTCTGAAATGCCTCTGGAGGATCAGCTCCGACTCGCTTCAGGCTCGGCTGCACACGATAGCAGTAGCCTGTACTGTGCCAAGTGCTGCTGGTTTAAAGTGCTTTTTCAATATTTATGAATTCTCACAATTCTGATTCCTTTAGGATTGGTATTATTTCCATTTTTACAGATGAGAAAACTGAGGCACCAAGAAATTAAGTAACTGTCTAACTTTTCACAGCCAATAACAAATAGGTTCCATATTAGAACCCAAATGGTTGGACTTAATAGCCTGTCTTTTTAATGTGTACTGTGTAGTGTCCTCTTCACTGCTGCTGCCCCCTGCTATAAACACCTCTGTAGCTGGACTCTTACGGTGTCACGTTTCCCATCTTTGTGTGTGTTTTGAATGCACCCTCCTTAGGCATTGTCTTCTGCCCGCTCTTCCCTATGTCTCTTAAATTCAGCTTTTGGAAGTTAGGTTAATGATGCTTTAGGAAGAAGGGAGTAATTCTTTAGGAGAATCATTTCATTTGGGCTTCACACCAGAGGTCTGAAGTGTCATTAATTATATCTTTGTTTCTGATCTCAGCTGGAAGAGGAGTTGAAGGCACAGATTGAAATGTGGGAGAAGGAGCATTCCCAGGCATTTGTGGTGAATGGACAGAAATTCATGGAGTATGTGGCAGAACAGTGGGAGTCACATCGGCTGGAGAAAGAGAAAGCCAAGCAGGAACGAGTAAGTGTGAGCACATGTTAGGAAGAAGGGAAGGGAGTGCTGTGAGAGCCTGGAGCATCTGCCAGGGGACAAGATGAGGTGAAACACAGGTAGATTTTTCTGCCCTGAATACAGTGACTTAACCCTAGGTTCTGGCTTTGCCTCTGTGCTTACCCTACACCTGCTCTTCCTGGGATTTATCACTGTTGCATTGAACTTTCACACAGCATCTAAAGAACAAGAAGCAGACGGAGACGGAGATGCTGTACGGCAGCGCTCCCCGAACACCCAGTAAGCGGCGAGGACTGACACCCGGCACTCCTGGCAAGGTCCGGAAGGTAAGCAGGAGTCGTCAGCCTCTGTTCACGACGGATGCTGAGGCTAGCGTTCCTGGCTGATTCTTACCCACAGGCTTGTTGTAAGGACTTACTCTGCCAACCCAAAGGCAGTTGCTTGAGCCCCCAGCTGCTCTGCAGGAAAAAGAGGGGGAATTTTTTGTGTGACTTACAGCCTCTGAAATCGCACTGGAGGGTCAGCTGTGAGTTGGTTCTGGCTTGATGGCAGTGAGGTTTTAAAGTTTTTCTAGGATAGAAGAGATAGGAGAAGATTTTTCTGGCCTTTCAGGTTGAGACACTTGAGAGTATAAATGGAAGATTGGACCTAATCCTTTGTGGTGGCTTGATAGCAACAGCTAAGGAGTGGTCCGCCTTAATGTGTACTAGTTGTTAGGTTTTCAGATTGAACTCCATGGGACCAGTAATTGCCCAAATTCTGTGAGGGTAAAAACTCTCAGTAGCAGTAGCCCTTTACTTTTAATTCCAGCACATTAACCATCGTGCTGTGTGAAAGAAAACTTAATAAATTGCTCATACTTCTTGTGCCATGTAAGAAATCCATCCATGACTTAAAAGTCACACTGATTATTTTCCTTTATAGTATTTCCTATTCTGTCTCCTGTTTTGGGTAATTTTGTTCTTCCTATAATTTTTGGAGTTTTTCAGTGAGCCAAGTTTTTTGTTTCATTTCTTGCATTTGACATACTCTTGGATGACATCCTTGATAGGCAGTTCTTTGCTATAGTTTTTAACAACCACATAGCTGCAGCCAGATGACAAGAGTTTTCCCTCTGAGTTGTGCAGAGGCCTACTCACTCTCTCGTTTCTTGTCGTCAGCTTTTATCAGGTTTGGTACAAAGGGCCTCTAGTAACTTGACACACATAGACTCTTCACAGCTGGATGCAAATACACAAAGATGAGCATGGTGCCTGTTACTGGCTCAGACACAGACTTCACATTGTCCAATGTTGCCAGGGCACACACGGTGCACGGACCTGCTCCTATAAACATTTACGTACAAGTCTTTGTATAGATGTGTGTTTTTTGTTTTTTTTTTTTTAATTTTCTATTATTTTTTCTGTGTGTACCATCAAATCAGATCTGACTGGTATAGGAGGAGATTGTCCCTCCTTTTCCAGCAGAGTGTCTTGGGGATTTGAACCGCACGCTTCTGGGATTGCAGTGCAGCTTCTTGCCACTAGGCCACCAGAGCTCACCTAGATGTGTGTTTTTATTTCTTCTGGTTGAAATTCTTAAACATGACTGGATTGTATGATAAGATGTTTAACTT
This sequence comes from Elephantulus edwardii, assembly GCF_000299155.1. Lineage (NCBI taxonomy): Eukaryota > Metazoa > Chordata > Mammalia > Macroscelidea > Macroscelididae > Elephantulus > Elephantulus edwardii. Next base: position 7,086,928 of record NW_006399791.1, on the reverse strand, counting down.
TCTATATTTTTTTAAAAAATTTTAATAATTTTTTCTTTTTCTTTCTTTTTTTTTTTTTTATGTTTGAGATACAAAATGGTTGTGCATTTTACATTTCCACCACCAGCTAGATAGAAATTGGCTCTGGAAAGTTATAATGGGTTTCCTCAGAGCTATGTGGCATTAGACACAGCAGGTTTCCAGGAAACTCATTTTTCCCGGTCAGTTTCCTGTACTTGTTTCTCTGTAGCTGGTGATGCTTTCTCCCCAGTGATCCATCTGTTCTTTTCCAGCTGAACACCACCACCATATCCAATCCTACCCCTAATAGCAGCATCCGGCCGGCCGCAGGAGGCCTCATCTGCCGTTCTCCGATGTCTCGACTCCCACCTTCTGGCAGCAAGGTTGGTATGTGTGGTGTATAAACATCCCAAGCATTGCTTATCCTAAATACACCCAAAGGCCTTGCATGCTAATTTTAATTTCTAAGATTCATGGATTTATTAATCACTGAAATGCTGAGAACTAACAGGTGTAAGCTAATTATTAAGTAATGGTTCAAAAGCTAAATGAGAGAGAAAAAGAGGACAGCAGCCGTCTGGACCTGAGTAGCACACAGGACGGGCTGTGGTGTGACTGGGACATGAAGACAACGTGCCGGTCCACAGTGCCCCTCAGACACGACCCTGGGCATGTGTGCTAACATGCATGCTTGAATATTTTACAAAATTAAAGTCATATTTTTAATACCTAAAACACCAGATTAGAGTCATAGCTGGTAGACTATTTTGAGGTATTATTTAATGTGCCCGTTATATACAGAATACATGGCTTTCTTTCCTTTCTCTGTAGCCTGGAGTCACTGCCACCTCTTCAGGGAAAAAAATGCCCCATGTGGGCTTGTGTGGAGCTGATAAGGAGAACGTGGAATTCAGTGGCAGCTTTCTGAGTGGTGGGTACCCTGACTCGACCCCCCTCCAGCGCAACTTCAGCATTAATTCTGTTGCCAGCACCTATTCTGAGTTTGCGGTAATTCCCCTTTTCTAAATATCTACCAGTCTCTGGGGAGCACACAGTTGGGGCAGGGTATAATCGTCCCAAGCACTAAGTTAGAACAACTCCCTTGGGGCTGAGAATCCCCTTCTTGCCTTGACCATGGTGGGGAGTGGTGTGGGAGGTGGCAGGCGAAGGGGAGTAGGAAAGAAGTTGCAGCAACACTAGACATTTGGCCTGGATCCTTCTGCTTAAGATACCACTCCCTGGCTGCCGGAGGTAACCCCTCTAATTGCTACCCTGGTACTCTCTTGATGGAGTTCGTGGTAATTGTCTTAATTCTTTGTTCTTAGAAGGACCCGCCCCTCTCTGACAGCTCCACTGTTGGGCTTCAGGTTTGTATGGCATCCCTGCATGTCCCATGTCCCTTTCCTAACTGGTCTGTCATCCGCTGGCTTCATTCCCATCTGGGCCAAGGGCTGCACTAACCAGTACTCACACTGCCCTTTCATACAGCTGTCCCCCTCACCAGAGTAGCAGGAGCTCCTTTTATATACTCAAGAAATAATAGCTGGAATAGAAGTTCCCAGCAAACTAACCTGATTAACAAGAACACCGTGCTCAGACATGAATTGGATTCTCAGTCCCACTAAAGTCAGGCAAAGTTTGTATCATGTTATTTCATAACAGAACCATCGCCCTCCCCAGTTGTGACATCAAAGGCTGGGATAGAGGCCTCACTGTGAGGGAAGGGAACCCTGGCTGTGTGCTGCCTGCATTGAGGTTCTTGGCCTGTGTGCTGATTTCCTGGAGTATATTAACTAACCTTTCTGGGCTGAACTGCCAGCTTTCTAATATCTGCTCATCAATGCTCATTTCCTTGCTTTTCCCTACCACATTGAGCTACTAAAAGCATGTATGAAGCTTTGGAAGAAAGGCTCGCTCCCAGTATCTTACTTTACTTAACAACACCGTATACTTAACATTCTGTGTCTTCTCTGAGCTGCTTCCCTCTCTTGTGGGATGCTAAGATAAAGCCGATCTCTCTTGGCTGCAGTGCCAAGAAGAATGAGACAGTTGCCTAAGAGTTAAGCCTGCTTTTGAGCATTGAAATGAGCCTCCTATTCAGCCACTTTTCTAAATTGCATGACTCGTGGCTGTACCTCTAGACACAGGTAGCAGGCTACCTGTCTGCTGGACAGTGGGCCACGGGCTGCTTTAGCTTGTCATGGCAGTCAGGCCCTGTTTCATCCACTTGGCTGTCCCTGCTTGTCTCTGCGGCTGTCCCTGGGAATCCTCATCTGGTTTTGGTTGCTGTGGTTGGTAGACTCTGCCAGGCAGCATAGAAGCCAGGAGAGTGATCTCTGCTCACATCTGTCTAACATCTGTGGTTAATCATGCCTTAGCTTTTGCTTCTGTACCATGTGCTCCAGCATGAGATCAAATCACCAGCAGGTTACAAGGCCCTCAGCCCCAGGGATTGGTAGATACATGGTCTGGCCTATTATTTAATAAAGGGCTCATGAGACTAAAATGTGTTTACTAGTTTGACAACTCAGAATAGCTTTGTAATGTATAAAGGATTTATCTTCTGTGAGATTTTAACAGGAAAGAGGTTAGAGATGTATGTGCACATATGCATGGTCTGTTACTAATGGAATGGTGCTCAGAATACCTCACCTTTGGTTTCTAACAGCTTGTGCTTGGCCAGGCACCTGTGTCTCAGAGAATAGCCCTCAGTGTATCCTCTGCTGACACTTAGAAGGGTTAGTTTTTGCATGACAGACAGTACTGCAACCACTGATGTTATTTATTTTTCAACAGCGAGAACTTTCAAAGGCTTCCAGATCTGATGCTACTTCTCGAATCCTCAATTCAACCAACATCCAGTCCTGAGAAGGAAGCCCTATCAGTCAGCCAGCTGTGGCTTCCTGTGCTTAGACTGGACCTAGTTATACTGTCGGGGCTTTAATTCTTCATCACTTTAGGCTCGCTTGACACCCTGGATGGATTCCATTACCTTGGGCCCAAATTAAAGAAATGAACAGACGTTACAGATGAAAAGCCCACCATAGACTTAGCAGGTCCTTAGAGACTCATTTTGTTTTTTGAGTCAAGAAATACACTCAAACTTAGTTTATAGCAGTAAGTACAAATTTTAGCATGAAACCTAGTTTCTTTCTGTAACCCCATCATATCACTTGCTGAAGCATGATCAAGGGCTTGTTTCATTTCACCATTGTATAAGAAAATGATTGCTTTGTCCATCCTTGGGGCATGGGGAACAATGTAATTCTGTCATGCCAACTTGTAATTAGCAATTAACATCTTTCTTTTTGTTTAGGGATGCTCAGTTAATGCTGTATTTGTTAGCTTTGCTCTCACCTGAGGGTCTGTCCTCACAACACAGGACACCCATCTCCTGATAAGGACGTCTATGTCAGCAGAGGTGGCCTGGCGTGCTGCCAAAGAATGATGGGGCTGGAGCACCTTTGTTAACGTGTGTACAGTGTGTTAATAAGTGCAATGCCCTTTGTGTTGGGTATGTGTATATGAATCCATGTGCTTGTCTGAACTCTATTTCTTCAGTTTCCCCCTCATTTCTTTGCCTACTCTGTCTGAATTCTTCAGTCCCTGCCAATTGTCAGCCAAGTCAGAAGGGCCATTTGGATGGGCTGGGTCTTCTCTGTCGTGGAAATCTGGAACTTTGCACATGTCAGTCCTGGGGAGTTGTTCCTGACAGAGCGTCCACGATGCAGCTTCCCCCCTCCCCTTACGTCCAGTTGATCACTACTGCTCCCCCAAAGCACTAGTATTTATTCTCATCTGCCTGCACCGGACTGCTGCCAGCACCTTCAATGGTTCTCACTAACTTGGCGGCGTGGCCTTCGTCTGTGTTAGCCATGCTGTCTAGTCATCTGTATACATGTCCTGTTTTTAAACTAGAAATACATTCTTAAAAATAAATTAAAATATGTTTGCTTAACATTTTGAAAAGATCTATTGTGGCATTCGTTTTTATTCCCTCCTAATCAACCTTTTTTCTTCTTTCATGATTGGTAGTTTATTGGTTGTTTTAAGGGCCAGTACAGAGACATTATGAACAAACTTCACAATGTTTAATGTACGTACCAAAAATTCTAAAAAGCTATGTCGTTACACTTCTTTTCTAAATTCCAGTGACTTTTCAGCTTTAAATTTGGAAAATTTTCATAAAGAAGAAAATAAGTACCAAAATATCTTCAACTGTTGATAAACTGTCACATTATTAAGTCCCACTAATTCACAGTTTACTATCACACATGTTATAACACATTCAAATTTTCAACCATTCACAGCACATAACAAAGTTATTAGAAAAACTGGACTACCAAGACCAAAGATGTTACAGAATCCACACAGTTCCAACAGGGAGAAAGCCAGGAGGAGGAAGTGGTTATATTTAAGAGGAAATTTTACCAAACAGTGTTCTTCTAATTTATGTATCTAAAAAACATGGAAAATAGACTTCATTTCAAATGATCAAGTCATAAGTGCATGACTGTGACTCCAAATTGTCATTAAGTATGCTCTGTATTGAAAACCCAAAATCCCTGTAAATGTTCATTAAAACTAATAAAATTTAATAAAAAAAATAGACTCAACAAAAAAAAAGTATGCTCTGTATTATGGGGTATAAAAACTGTCCTATTTCCCCATGGAATGTTAAACTGACATCCAAATCCCCCCACAATTTTAACATCTCATATTTTCTAGTTGTACCAAAAAATACACAACCAGCAAATGATCTCACCACTTAAAAAAAATTTATACTTAAAAATGAGATGAAGTGGGGTTTCTTCTTAAAAATTATTCTAGAGCTACTAAAAAACTTGCATTTACAAAGTAGTTGATAACAAGGGGAAGTACAGGAACCACTGATAAGACAAGGTAGACAAACGGTAATCAGACTTGGCTGCTTTCCTGCTTTATCAGAGGCTGGACTCTCCACTTTTAGTTTCTCCATTTCCCGCAGGTAAACCTTGAGTATCCTGGTTACCCACTGCAGCCTGTTTTCCCTTTGCTCCCCTTTCCCTTTAGTTTGCACTTTTTTGTCAGAAGACTTCCTTCCTGCTTCCTTTTTGGGCTTCATTTCCACTTTTGCCAGCTGTTAGCTGACAGCCTCACTGATCTCTTGGGCTCCTCCTTCACGACCCATTTGGCCCAGCTGACCTTCCTCTTGGGCATGTTGGTGGCAGGAGACTGTGGGCTGTGATGCACAGAGCCTTCGCGAAGCTGGGTTGCTCTGGCACCACCTCTCTCCACTGAGCTCCTGGGACCCACAGCAGGAGCGGTGCAAGGACCAGATACCCAAGGTCACTTTTCATTTGGTCTAACAGAAAAGACTAGAAGATGTACAAGAGATTATTAGTAGAGACTGAATGTTACATTTTTCTCTACATTTCTTAGTGAAAAATGCCTCTTACTCTTGGAGCGGTAGGGAAGAGCCTAATTGCTGGTGTAGGAAGCAGCTAAGGTAATACTAGGAAACTTGTTCTTTGCAATTTATCATGAGTAACTTTTACCAAGTTAAAATACGCTTTGATAAATTTTGACACTGTACCCAGGAAACCATCACCACAGTCAAGTCAGCAGATACACCTGTGATGCTGTTTTCTCTGCCCCTCTGTTGCCTCCTTCCACCCCCCACCCCCAAGCAGCCATTCATCTGCTGTCACAGTGTATGAGGTTGCATTCTCAAGACACCCAATGGGATCATACAGCATGTACTTTTTCTGGTTTTGTTATTTTGAAATTAATCCATATTGTTACTTGTATCCATGGTTAATTCTTTTCTGTTCCTGAGTCATTCCATTGTATGCCAGCTTATTCACCTGTCACACTGTTTCTAGTTTAGCGGTTCCAAATAATGCTTCTGTGAACATTCACATGTGAGTCTTCCTGTAGATTTTTTTTTTTACTGGCATTTCTTGATTTAATATTTTTAACTTTTTTATTTTAATGAAAGTTTACAGAGCCTTTGGATTTCCATTCATTCATTGCTGCACACTTTCCTCCCTGCCCATCCCTCCCCACAGTTCCCTTTTCTCTTAAGGAAAAAAAAAGTATCATTGTTATACAGTGCCTGCCACCGCCCCCCCATCCCCATCTATTCCTCTATGCAGCTTTCATTCTGGACTCTTGTCATGACAATTATACCTAATCATACATTCCTCCTAAACAGTTCTCCCTCATCTGTTTCAATGCAGTGTATATTATTTATCCCCTCTTAATTTTCCCCAACCCTGATGTCAGTCCCACTGTACAACAGTGGCACTATGCAGCATTTGTCCTTTTGTGACAGATATTTCACTCAGCATAATGTCCTCCAGGGTCACACATTTTGTATATTTCATGAGTTCATTGTTTTTCAATGCAGCCTAGTATTCCATTGTGTGAATATACCAGAGCTGCTCTATCCATTCGTTTGTTAATGGGAGATAATTTTTCTTTTGAGTTAGTTAGTGTCTAGGAGTAGGAAGAAGTGGCAGAGTCCATAAGGAGTTGTGCCTCATTTATTTGACATTTCATCTTGGAAGAAAGATGAGCCATCTGTTCTCATGCAACCTTTGGCTCTGGAAACAATGAAGGTCAACTGTGTGTCAGTTCTGATTCAATAGCAATGAGTTCTCTGCAAGTGAAATGGGTAGATCACATGTGTGGTGGTGGTTGTAGACAATCAAGTCAGAACCAACCCCTTAGCTTCCCTCCAGCGGGTTTTCAGAGGCAGTGAGTTGGAGGAGATTGTCCACCTTTCTTCCTTCCGAGGAGCAGCTGGTGGATTTGCCGTGTCTCTGGGCTAGCAGCACAGCGCCTTACCACTGAGCTACCAGAACTCCCTGAATGTATGGGTAGGTGCGTGTCAACTTAAGCTACTCAACTGGTTGTGCTTTCATCCCCACCAGTAATGCATGTGATTTCAGGCTGTCCACATCCTCTCCCAACACTTGGTGTGGTCTTTTTTATTTTAGCCATTCTAGAGAGTGTGTGCTTCTCTCATGCTGTGATTTTTTTTTTTTAAATTTTATTATTTTGTGTGTGTGTACCGTCAAATCAGATCTGACTGGTACAGGAGATTTTTCCTCCTCCAGCAGAGCATCTGGTGGATTCAAACCGCATACTTCTAGGATTGCAGTGCAGCTTCTTGCCACTAGGCCACCAGAGCTCGCCTTCATGCTGTGATCTTAATGAGCACTTCTTAATGTCTAGTGAGAGGAGCTCTGGTGGCATGGTCCATAGCACGATGCACTATCCAGAGGCCCCTCAGGGCCAGCGGCTGTACAGGAGAAGCACAGGCACTTCTCCCACTAAGATTCACAGCCTTGGATACCCAGTGAAGGGTGGCGATGGCAGGCATTGATTCAACGGCAATGAGGTTGAGTTAATGGCTGACGAGGAGCCCGTCTGGTGCAGTGGTTAATTGCTTGGTTGCTAACCGAAAGGACAGCAATTTGAACCCACCAGCTGGTCCACAGGAGAAAGATGTGACAAACTGCTTCCGTTTTCAGTGTGGGACACCCCACAGGGCAGCAGTCACTGAGGCAGCCTGATGGCTACGAGTTTTGGAATAGCTAATGATATCGAAAATCTCATCTATTTGCCATTTTGATCTTTGGTGATACATCCAACTTGCCTTTTAAAATCAGCCTGTGTCTTTGGTGATTTCTCTCAGTACTTTGGATAAAACCAGTGACTGTAGAGTCAATTCCAACTCAGAAAAACCCCTACCTACATCAGAGCACTCCATAGGGTTGCAGTGGCTAATTTTTTGGAAGCAGTAGCCAAGACTTAGAGTGGGCTTGAACCTCCACCCTTCTAGTCAGCAGCCTAGACTGTTAATCAACATTTTGTACTCCATAAAGAGCTCTGGTGGCCTAGCCCTTAGGAAGTTGTGCTGCTAAGCTAAAGGTGCCCAGCTCAAATCCACAAGTAGCTCTGAAGGAGAAAAACAGGTAGTCTTCTTCTAGCCAGTTTAAAGCCTCTGAAAACCCAAAAGAGGGTCAGCTGAGCCGGGTCTGACTCGATGGCAGTTGAGTTGAGTTGAACTGAGTTACTCCTTGTATCCTAAATTCAGTCCTTTATCAGCTCTAGGATGCATCAAGATATTCTTGTCTGTAGCGGTTTGGTGTCTTCTGAACAGAAATTCCAAGCCTATACTTTCTATATATTCTGTTGTACATAGGGTTTTCAACAAACAACAGAATATATAGTCCAGCAAAAAACACACATGTATATCACTTTTGATGGGTTGCAAAGATGACGCAGAGGGGAGAGTATATAAAGATCAAATAGGAACGCCTTTTAGTTAATGGTGCCAGTCAGCTGGATATCTACGTGCAAAAGTGTGAACACAGTCACACTATGTGCCACATGATACACACAATGGACATTAATATGAAGCCAGAAAGTATAGGCTTGGAATTTCTGTTCAGAAGACACCAAACCGCTACAGACAAGAATATCTTGACGCATCCTAGAGTTGATAAAGGACTGCATTTAGGATACAAGGAGTAACTCCAGGAATAGATGGTATACCAATTGACATATTTCAGTTAATAGATACTGCCCTGGACGTGCTCACCAAGTTGTGCCAAGAAATCTGGAGAACGACCACTTGGCCAACTGACTGGAAGAGATCTATATTTGTTCCTATCCCAAAGAAAGGTGACCCAACAGAATGTGGAAACTACAGAACAATCTCACTGATTTCACATGCAAGCAAGATTTTACTGAAGTTTATCAAAAAACGACTGGAACAGCACATCAACAGAGAACTACCAGAAGTCCAGGCTGGTTTCAGAAAGGGTCGTGGTACTAGAGATATTGTAGCTGATGTTAGATGGATCTTGACTGAAAGCAGGGAATACCAGAGGAATGTCTATCTGTGTTTCATTGACTATGCAAAGGCATTTGACTGTGTAGATCATAACAAACTGTGGCTGACTCTGAGAAGAATGGGAATCCCAGAACACTTGATCGTTCTAATGCGAAACTTATACTTGGACCAGAAGGCAGTCGTCAGAACAGAGCAAGGGAACACTGCATGGTTCAAAATTGGGAAGGGCGTACACCAGGGATGCATCCTATCTCCATACCTTTTCAACCTATATGCAGAACAGATTATCCTGGAGGCTGGGCTCTATGAGGAGAAATGTGGGGTCAAGATTGGTGGACAAATTATCAACAATCTGTGTTTTGTGGATGACACAACCCTGCTTGCTGAAACTGAGGAGGACCTGAAGCGCCTGCTGCAGAGTGTCAAGGACTGCAGCCTACAATATGGATTGAGGCTCAATGTCAAGAAGACAAAGATTCTCACCACTGGACCAATTGGCAGCATCAGGGTGGATGGTGAAGAGACTGAGATTGTTCACAGCTTTAGTTTGCTTGGCTCCAGAGTCAACAGTCTTGGCACCAGCAGCCAGGAAATTAAAAGGCGCATTGCCATGGGAAAGTCTGCTGTTAGGGACCTCTCCAAAGTGCTGAAGAGCAATCGTATCTCTTTGGAGACTAAGGTGCGTCTGATACAGGCCATGGTCTTCACAATCACCTGTTATGCATCAGAGAGTTGGACAATGACCAAGGAGGATAGAAGGAGAATGATGCCTTTGAGCTGTGGTGCTGGAGAAGAGTATTGAGAATACCATGGACTGCTAGGAAAACAGATTTGTCCTGGAAAGGGTTAAACCGGGTGGCTCCTTGGAGGCAAGGATTCTGAGGCTCCATCTAACATACTTTGGACATGTTGTGAGGAGAGACCGGTCCTTAGAGAGGGACATCATGCTTGGGAGGGTGGAGGGACAGCACAGGAGAGGAAGGCCCTCTATGAGGTGGATTGATTTAGTGACTGGGATAATTGGGATGGGAGTGTCAGAGACAGTGCGATTGGCACAGGACAGAGCGGAGTTTAGGGCTGTTGTACACAGGGTCGCTAAGAGTCGCAGGCAACTCGACGGCACATAACAACAACATATATTCTGTTTCATTGATCTATTTTATCTGTCCTTATGCAATTACCATATTCAATTACCATATTGTATTGGTTACTGTGGATCTATAATTTTCAAAATTGAGTGATGTTCGCTTTCCAGCTTTCTATGTTTATTTTGTGTGATGTCCAATGTACCGATTTGTCTCTTGCTAGATCACAGTGTCCACTACCAAATCCAAGGTCTGGGAGACTTAGTCCTGTGTTTTCTTCTGAGTCAGCATTTCTTCTTTGATTCAGTAGCTGTGTGTTGTTTACATTTTAAATGTGTGCATGGACCTACAGTCACAGTGACAGCCCAACCATCTCGCAAGAAACAAAGGAGTCAAACATTGGGGTAAGTCAGCATTGGCTCAGGTTGCTTCATTTTTGGAGAGGAGTGAAAAAAAGTCATAGTGATGTTGTATAAGGAGCAGTGGTAACATGGGGAAGGCTGAGTCTGACTTCCACCTGCTTGATAAAGGAGAACTGTCTCCATTAATAATAGCCATGTTGTTATGTGCCGTCGAGTTGCTTGCAACTCAGAGCGACCCTACGTACAACAGCCCTAAACCCTGCTCTACCCTGTGCCAATCTCACTGCCTCTGACACACCCATCCTGATTACCCAAGTCACTGAATCAATCCACCTCATAGAGGGCCTTCCCCTCCTCAAGCATGATGTCCCTCTCCAAGGACCAGTCCCTCCTTACAACATGTCCAAAGTATGTCAGATGAAGCCTCAGAATCCTTGCCTCCAAGGAGCAGCTTGGTTTAACCCTCTCTAGGATGAAATCTGTTTGTTTTCCTAGCAGTCCATGGTATTCTCAATACTCTTCTCCAGGACCACAGCTCAAAGGCATCAATTCTTCTATCCTTCCTAGTCATTGTCTAACTCTCTGATGCATAACAAGTGATTGCAAAGACCAAGCCTGTATTGGATGCACCTTAGTCTCCAGAGTGACACCATTGCTCTTCAGTACTTTGAAGAGGTCCCTAACAGCAGACTTTCCCATCGCACTACGTTTATTTCCTGGCTACTGGTGCCAAGAGTGTTGACCGTGGAGCCAAGCCGACTAAAGTTAACTATCTCAATCTCTTTACCATCCATCCTGATGCTGCCAATCGGTCCAATGGTGAGAATCTTTGTCTTGACAGTGAGCCTCAATCCATATTGAAGGCTGCAGTCCTTGACACTCTGCAGAAGCGTTTTTTCAGGTCCTCCTCAGTTTCAGCAAGCAGGGGTGTGTCATCTGCATAATGCAGATTGTTAATAGATCTTACACCAATCCTGACAAATAGTTCCACAGTCAGACATGCCACTCCACATGCTCCTGCACCTATTTCTACCAATCACTGGGTCCATGTTCGTTGTAACTTGACTTACAGACTTTACTCACAATTGTGAGGTTTATTAGGGAAATAGGTTGGTGAGTGGGGGAGGCAAAGAATACCACACAATGCAAGTCCAGGTTTAGTCCAGAAGCTCCAAGCCAAGCTAACAGTCAGACATAATTTTTCTGTTAGTTCAGATAGTTTCTTGGTCTACAAATCAAAGTCTAGGTTCAGTTCAGCAGCACAAATGCACCTCTGGTTTCCTCAATCATGGAGCAAATATTATCTCCGAGCAGTTACAAGTCAGCTTTTCCTTCAATCATCCAGCAAGCATCTTCTGGTTACACCTTGCTACAGTCTATTCACCCTCTCTCTACTACCATTTTTCAGAGTGTGGAAAGCACTCACATATATTGGTCCTACAGCTGTTGATGATTTGCAAAACAATGTGTCTGCAGTTAAGGTAGCTGGGGACCACCCTGATGGATAGAAAAGCCAGTTTTCAAGGTTTCTGACACCACAGATGGTTGGTTTTTGTTTTTTTTTTAAATGCTTTTTATTTTCTCATTATCCTTTATTTCTTTGTATGACTTCAAGTTAAGGTCCAGGGTCTTTTCAGAACTTAGAACAGTTCCTTTAGCATTTCTTGTGGGGCTTATCTCCTAGTGGTGAACTCCCTTTGCTTTTGAAAATTTATCTGAGAATATCTTCATGTCTCCTGCATTGCTGAAGGACAGTTTTGACAGAAATAGTCTTTCTTTCATTATTTATTGAATGCCAATCCAGTTGATATAAAATTATACTAACCAGTATAGACCATGGTTGGATTTTAACAATGCTGGCTGGAACAATACACTAAATATGCACAAAATTATTCCATCTACCCAAAGCAGAAAAAATAAACTGTATTGCATGAGGAATAAAAGTGATGAAATGATAAATTAGAGCTGGGATGTGAATAGTGAAAGGAAAGGCATCTGTCTGTCCCCAGTCACCTGTTAGGAGGAAGCTTTAGAACCATCAACATTGGTGTTCTAGGTCCAGACTTTTTCTGATTTCATTGGATCAGAGATACAACCTTAAGTGCCAGATCTTTCAAAGTTCTTTGGGATGTTTCTAATGTGCAAAATTAAGGACACTGCTCTTCGATGAGAGAAAAAATACACTGCAGGTGTTTGAGGTGCTGGAACATTTTTACCTTAACTTATGTGCAAGTCTCACAGGTGCTAACCTTACAATTAATACACTGTACATTTATTTTATGCATCTTTTCATACACACACACACACACACACACACACACACACACACACACACATCTTGGGTAAATGCATGGGTAGTCTTTTTTTCACGACCACTCCACTTGGACACAGAAAGGTTTCATCAGCTCTTCCCTTTCTCCACAGCATACACATAGGTGTTCCATGGGCCGCAGGTCACAGTCTTCACGTGGAGCTGCTGATCTACAAAGTATTCCACACGGCAGGGGTGATCCAAGCTGGCTGTGTCCTTGTGGCCAAGCTGTCCATATTTACCTAAAATGAAAGGAGCCACTCCACTGGCTTTCCTGCTTCTCCCCTCCAAGGATGGAAAACATCCCACTTAACCGAAGTGCTGCTTAAGCCTTGCCACCCTGCAGGCAGAATGCTGTTCCAGGCCACTCTGTATCTCAGCTGTGATGCTCAGAGCAGTAATTCGTTTTATCTTGAACCAGTACCAAATTATAAGCTGCTTCATAAATGTGTTCCCTTAAGGCAAAGTCTTTCAGAAACATAGCTGGGACGTATAGGTAGTGTCTCTGCTTTGCTGCTATCTAGTTACCTCCCCGTGTGCCTAGATGTGTCCCAGCATCAAGAAGGGAATGCACAGCCTCCTAGGTCGTCTTTCCAGAAACCCTCTGAGGCTCCAACTGCCATTGTTCTGCACAGCACTCCAGTATTCCCTTCCCTGAGGGGAGGCATTACAACAGCAATGGTTTACTTACCCCATCCCCATGTGTAGAGCTCCCCTGTTCCTACAAGGGAAAGGAGAGTCAATAAACAGTTTTGGGAAAACCTGATCTCCACATGCAAGAAAAAGAAACCAGATCCATGCCTCATCCCTCATTGCCGTCAAGTCAGAAAGAACTCACAACTGACCTTTTGGTGAGTTTCCTAGACTGTAAAGCACACAGGAAGACACTGCCCATCATTTTCCTGCTGGTGGATTCAAATCACCAGAGAGGCACTGCCTTTGGGTTAACAGTGCAACTCCCTACAGACTACATCACAGAGCTTCCTACATTCAATAAGGCAAATGTGTACAGAACAGACTTCATTAGCTGTTACCAGGGACTGGGGGGTGGGGGTTTAGGAGGCGTTCATAGTGATGGTGATTCTGTACTGATAAAGGGCAGGGTTGCACAGCCTAGTATTATTGTAAGAATTGTCAATAAATTGTACACGTATAAAAGCAGAAATGGAAAAAAATTGATTGATGGGGAGTTCTGGTGGCCTAGTATTAAGAAGCTGTGCTGCAATCCCGAAGGCATGTGGTTCGAGGCCACCAGCTGCAACATAGGAGGATGGGCAGTCTCCCCGGCAATTAACTGCCTCTGAGAAATCTCCAGAAGGTAAGCTATGGGTTGGTTCCAACTACGGTACACAACAACAACAACAACAGAAACATTTACAACCACCCAAACAAGGAAGGAAGGAAGGAATCATGTACAGCCAAAACACTCAGGAAATCTGGTTCCTTGGTTTGGAGGTTTAGGGTCCCAGGATTAGCAGGATAGCCCAGCTAATTACCCTAACAATGTGTCAGTGTTTCTGTCCTACCTCCCAGTTGATTGTATAGTGCCTGGGGTCTTAAAAGCTTGCATCCGTCCATCCAGAACAATTACTGGGCATAATCTACATTTACAGCAGCAGAAGGAACTGGATGGTTATCTCTGAACGACTGCCTCCTTTCCCATCACAGGACGTGGATGATGTCAGGCTACCAATACTGAATGTTCTGACTAGAGTCATGATCAAAAGAGGGAAAATGCAAAACAAGGTTTCAAATTCTCATGGAATCTAGCTTTTCTGGAGCCAGAGGAGTTGGATGAACTCCTGAAAATATTGCCCTGGGGTAGTCTTTAAATGGAAAATATCTTGTACATTATTTTTTTCCCTCCCCCCCTTTTTTTAATTAATTTTAATGAAAGTTTACAGAGACTTAGGGTTTCCAGTCATTCATTGCTGCACTTTTCTCACTGCTCACCCCCCCATTCACTCTTCTCCTTGAAAAGTAAAATTTTCATTGTTATGCAATCCCTCCTCACAAGTCCATTTGTACATTATTCTTAAAACCAGACAATAGTAATTAACCTAATAAAGAATGCTTGCCTTGAACACTGCTCTTTTAAAATCTATATGAGATCAAACTGACAGAAGAACTCAAAAGATAGAAAACTTTAGGAGCAGGGAGTTAATGTGAGTGAAAACTCCCTAAAGGAGGGTGAAATGGTTGTGCAACTCAGTATAATCAGTGTCAACTCTGTTCATGTGAACATTGTTGATCTCGTGTATGTTCTGCTGTGTATATTCGACAACAGTTAAATTTAAAAAAAAATTAAACATAAGGAGTGGATGTCACATTGCAAAGCATCTTTTTGCCTGGCCGAATGCAACTCACGACTTAAAGGGTTTTCATTCCTGTTTAACAACTGTTTAACTACACTTGGTATGGTAAAGAGCTTGAAGAGAAAAATAAGTTGACCTCCCTATGCTGACCTGTGTCAGCTGGTGAACCTGAATCTCAGAGCCTCTAAGTTCAGGCGTCCCCAAGAGCTGGTGTAGGTGTAGTGTGGGGAACAGTTCTGCCCATGTGTGGAGGACAGAGAATAGCAACCTCCTTCCACGCAGGGAACCTGAGCCTGCCAGACTCGGGGGTCATGGCCCAGGCCCATCATAAATAGGCTTCTTGCTGAGGCAGCTACTAAGTTTATGCCAAAGATGCTTCTGATGACAGTTTGGGGGCTGACCACCTTCCTGCAGCCACCAACCAGCCGGCAGGGCGGCATGACTGCCTGCTGCTCCGGAACCAGCTGCCCAGCCCTACTCACGTGTCACCACAGCGGTGTGTTGGGAGCCACAGCTGACCTGGACAGCTTCTGAGCCCATGGGGAGATCCAGCAAGGCCGGGAAGGGCTGGACCGCGATGAAGGGGTCAGAGCCTTCACCTTCACCCCCAGCGGCTCCCTTCACTCCAGAATCATCCTGGGTTGGCCTGGAGGCTTCAGAGAAACAACAAAAGTAATGATAATGGTGGTGAAGAGCACTGTCCTCCTAACCTTTAACACGAACTTGTGTAATGTTCATGATGGCTCAATGGGGCTCGGTCACTTCAACCCCCATAATCTAGAGAAGCACTGGAGTTGTGTCCTGGGGTCCCATGGATGCCACATATTCCTGGGCACTGAAGCTCTTGGGTCACCACATGGTGAGGACATGGGAGTGACGGGAAAGACCTGGGACCACCACTGTGGGAGTCAAGGGTCCTTACCCTTCCCTTCAACTGCCAGGCTTCTGGAGGGCAGGGCCAGCTGTCCGAATTCATTCCAGCCCCAGATATAAATGTCCCCAGTCTCTGAAAGACAGAAAGGGAACTCATTAAGCAGGCTGAACCCCTTTCCACCTCCTATGTCCCCTACACCCGTCCATGTCCTCTGACCCCGGCCCCTATAGGCTCCCAGGTGTTGTGTGATGGAACTCATAGCTAACCCTCCAGCAGGTTTTTAGCGACAGTACATCGCATGAGAGGACACTGCCCATCCGCCCCCTGCAGAGCAGCTACCGGAGTCAAACACATGCCTTTGGGATCGCGGCGCAGCTCCTGACCACCAGGCCACCAGAGTAGCCTAAGGACACAGACCTGCCCTGCCTAAGGTGGCACTTCAGGCAAAGGTGGCCAGTTGGGCCCCAGTGGCCTCCTTAGCCTCCTGTCCTTTCTTCTCAATACTATCTTTTTAAAAAAAGGTTTCATGCCGGAAAGAGGACCTGCCATTCTTCGATTTTGCTAATAATTTATACTCATACACCACCCCCCGTACCCCCAACTCTGGAATGTATCCCTGGACGTTCTCCAGTCGTATCCCTTTCAGATCCTCAGAGTCCTCCTTTCTTTAACCCATGCCACCACTGGTCGTGCTGCTGCCTCTTCTTGAAGCTCTCAATTCCTCTGCTTTACGAAAATTACAACACTATGTTTTTTTTGTCAGAGTAATGACCTTACTGTTAAAATTTTAGTTGTGAGTTTTCTAACTTGTATTTGTATTTGTGTGTGTGTGTGTGCACGCGCACGTGCACGCTGTCGACTTGGATCAGACTGGCTCAGGAGGAGATTGCCCCTCCTTCTCCAGAGGAGCATCTGGTAGATTTGAACGCGCGCCTTCGGGATTTGCAGTGCAGCTTCTTGCCACTGGGCCACCAGAGCTCCATGAGTTTTCTAATTTTTATAAAGCATGTAATCATATCAGTGTTGTAACCATTTTTCAAATTGTTATGTGCCATCAAGTTGCTTACAACTCATAGTGACCCTATGTACTATAGCCCTAAACACTGCTCTATCCTGAGCCAACTTCATTGTCTGACACACCTGCCCCCACTACCCCAGTCACTGAGTCAGTCCATCTCATCCAGGGTCTTCCTCTCTTGTGCTGTCCCTCCACCCTCCCAAGCATGACATCCCTCTCCAAGGACTGGTCTCTTCTTGCAACATGCCCAAATTATAATTTAATTTGCATAACAGCCTTTCAAAGTATCTATTTTATTCATGAGGGAACAAAGGCATAGGGAGATTTAGAGCAGTGTGACAACTGGAGCCTAAAAAGTCTGTTTTACAGAGTGTGGGCTCCAGGCTCTACTCTAAACTCCAGGCCTCGAACTCCCCCACTCACACTCCTATACCTGTAACACTCCCCACCAGGCTCTGTCTGCATCCCTCTCTTCCTTCCATCCCAGTAGTTCTCATGACTGGCTACCACTTCAAGCCCAGAACATGAGAATATGGTGGGGCGAGTACAGGCTAGGGATGTTTTTATAGACCTAGCAATCTGAAGTTGCAACCAGGCTGACCACACAGCGCTGCTCGTAGTCTAATCACAGATCCTCCCAAACCTCATCTGCTCCCTGCCCCATGCTCCCTGTGACGGCTCCACAAAGCACCCCCAGAGAGAGCTTCTCCAGCAGCCTGGGAAAAGGCACCTCCCCACCTGCCAGGGCCATACATACAACACAAAATGAGCGCTCAATCGGGTGCTGGGGGCACCAGTTGTGGCACCTTCAGAGAGTCACACTTGTCAGTGGGCATGTGGCCACCTGAGCAAGAGGTAGCCTTCTCCAAGCCCTAGGTTCTGCTGCCCATGCTGCCCTACACACTCCCCTGGGGCATAGTTTACAAAAAGTCTCAAGAGACGGCAGATGGATGGGAGAGGTAGTGAGACTGGCAGCAAAGAGAAGACAGATGGGGGTAGAGGTGGGCATGGAGAAAAGTGCAACAATGGAAATCCAAAATCTCTGTAAATGTTCATTAAAATTAATTAAAAAAAAAAAAAAGACAAGACAGACAATCTCAAATGTCCATGTCAGCTTGGGTAATGGCGGTGGCAGAAAGGGTGGGTTTGAGAGGCATCTATCCACTTCCTGTCATTCCAACTCCTGGCATCCCCATGTCTGTCAGGGTAGAACTACACCCCACAGAGTTGTCAATGGCTGTGGCCTTTAAGAAATAATTTCTTTTGAGGTGACTATCTGTGGATTAAAAAAAATCATTAATCTTTCAGTAGTCGAGTACTTAATTTCTGTCACCCAGGGGGTCCTGAGAGACACTGAAACCCAGTTAGTCAAATCTTTTCCAACTTATAGTGACCCTGTCAGGCAGACAAGACGCCCTACAGTTTCTCAGGCACAGTGGTAGAGAGTTGCGCTGCCATCCCCCAAACTGGCAGTTCAAATTCACCTGCTGCTCCGCGGGAGGATGGGCAATCTCCTCCTTTGCGATTAAAATGCCTCTGAAAACCTGCTAGAGGGTCAGCTATGGGTCCGTCCTGACTCTATGGTACACAACAACAGTAACAATCGTTATGGGCGGAGAGAACCACGTGTTTCTTCCATGGTGGTGGGTACTAACCACTTGCCTTTCACTCAGCAGCTCAGCATATACCATCAG
Organism: Elephantulus edwardii; assembly: GCF_000299155.1. Lineage (NCBI taxonomy): Eukaryota > Metazoa > Chordata > Mammalia > Macroscelidea > Macroscelididae > Elephantulus > Elephantulus edwardii. The sequence goes on along the minus strand of NW_006399791.1, from coordinate 7,068,421 downwards.
GCCTCCTGACGGCTATAAAGAGCCATAAATGACTGAGCTGATGAGAGATGTGAGATGAGCTTGGAAGGAAGCAGGATTAAGCCATCTAGCAACACTGGAAAGGAAGGAAGGCGGCTAAAATGGGAGATCCACAGATTGAGAGTTTGTCTGGAGAAGGGCTGGGTCACTCACCACTCAAGCATACAGAGTGCCAGCCGCCCGCCGCCACCTCCGCCATGGGTAGACCCTGCAGCGCCTCCAAAGGCCTTGGTTTCGACTCCGCCTCCAGGGTGCCATGGCCCAGCTGTCCATGCCTGAGCAGGGGGACCCCGTCAGCGAAGCCAGCTCACAGGGAGCCCCTGCCCTGCCTCTCGTGGTCACTCTCGCCCGGCCCAGAGGCACTTACACCTGGCCACGCCCCCTCACCTGCCACCGCCCCAGGAGAAGACCTGGCCCGCGATACCCAGCATCAAGGCGTGCTCCACGCCCAGCTCCAGCTGGCGAGCGCGCAGCTCTGGGGCCAGGGGCTTGAGGAAGGGCAGCCGACAGGTCACATAGGCGCAGGCGCCTGGCAGCAGAGGCAGCCGCGTGGACGGGACCTCAGCGTCCGGCCCGAGGTCCCCCTCAGCCTCCGGCTCCAGGACCTGCGCCCACAGGGGCTCCCCGAGCGCGGGCGAGCTGGGCGCCCAGACCTGCAGCTCCGCCCCGGGCCCCGCCCCCGTGCGCAGGACCACGAGCGCCACCTCCGAGGCCCAGGCGTCCGCGCAGCTGTCGACCACGCCGCTCACCGAGCCCGACAGCAGCATGCGGCCCCCGCCTGCGGAGGACAAGTGCGGGGTTAGGGCCGAGAACCGGACCCGCGGGAAGTCCAGACCGGGGCTGGCTGGCGGGGGTCGGGAGAGGGGCGGGCACGCTCACGGGTCACCAAGGCGGTGTAGCTCCAGCTGGCGCTCACGCGGCAGATTTCCGCACCCGGCGCCCGCAGCGGCTCGGGGCTGGCCACCATCCGGAACCCGGGCGAGGAGCCCAGCTCCTGCTGGAAGCCGCAGAAGCCGAAGCCGAACCAGGCCCCGGGCCGCTCCTCCGCCATGCCCGGCCGGCGCCCTCTGCTGGCCGCCTCCTGCAGGGGTGAGCCGCAACCTAGAGTTGGGCTTGGAATCCGGGAAATTGTTGCCAAGGACGAGCTCCTTTATGCAGCACGGGCGAGCCTCTGGCCTTCCAGGGTCTGCAGCTGCTTTATCTGTAAACTAGGAGAGAATAATAGCCTTCTAAATGAGTCGGTTGTTGGGATTGTTAACAGCTTCAGCAGCCAAGAAATCAAAAGACAAATTGCTGTAAAGGACCTCTCCAGAGGACTGAAGAGCCGCATTATCAGTGTGGAGACTCAGGTGTGCCTTAGTGGAGACTAACCAGGCCGTAGGATTTGCCATTATTTGCTATACATCAGAAAGCTGGACAATGAGTAGGTATGATAGGAGAATTGATGTCTTTGAGCTGTGGTGCTGGAGAAGAGTATTGAATATACCATGGACTGCTAGGAGAATATACTTGAATATACTTGGCCTACCAATCCCAAGGTGGTATAGCATTGGTCTGTGCATTCCTGTACAGAGGTAACTCGTGGTTGTTGTGATGCTGAACACTGTGACACTGATGTGCTGAATGTGATAATGGTCACCCATGGCGGACAGTGTTTGCTGGAGCTTCCCGATTAAAACAAGCCTGGAAGCAGGAGTGGCATCCACTTCCGAAATGGCTTGCCTCCGGAAACTCCGAACAATGCTCAGGCCTTTTATTCATAGGGTCACTATGAGTCATCTATGACTCAATGGCACCTAACAACAACACAACAACAACTAGGAAAACAAGTTCATTCCAGAGAGGGTGAAACCAGAATGCTCCTTGGAGGCAAGGAGTTTGAAACTTTTTCTGACTTACTTTGGACATATTGCAAGGGGGGACTAGTCCTTGGAGAGGGACATCATGTTTGGAAGAGTGGAGGGACAGTGTACAGGACGAAGACCCTCAATGAGATGGATTGATTCAGTGACTGGGGTAATGGAGGTAGGTGTGTCAGAGAGAATGAAGATGGATCAAGATAGAGCAGGGTTCAGAGCTGTTGTAGCTATGTAGCTATGAGTTGCAAGCAACTCGATGGCATATAACAACAGTGAGTTGGATGAACTCTGATGGCCTAGTGGTAAGAAGCTGTGCTGCAATTCCAAAGACACATGGTTTGAATCCACCCACCAGCTGCTCTGTCACCCATGTGACTGCTTCTGAAAACCCACTGGAGGATCAGCTGTGGATCAATTCTGATTCCACAGCACACAACCACCACGATTTGGTTAGGAATCTGTGGTCTACTTGGTTACTTATCAAACTGCTAACAGGTGAGCGCTTGAATCCACCACCTGCTAGCAGGAGAAAGATGAGACCATCTTCTGTGGTTAAGGTCTACAGCCCATGGAGCCTGCTTTGAGCGTGCATTGACTGGATGGTGATGGGTTTTGGTTTGGTAACAAGTCCCAATCAGACTCCAGGGCAGGGAATCCTAACTAGCAAACCCAACCCCTTTACCAGGTAATCAGTGATTCATGGCAGCTCCACGTGTTACAGAATATAAACCTTCATTGTGCCTTCTTGCCTGTAATCTTTACTGGAGTAGATCACGCCATCTTAATTCCATAGCCAACGGTGGGGTTTGAACCACCAGCCCCTGTTTGTGGTCGAGGGCAAACTGTTGTACCACCCAAGGACCTTCTCTAACCTCCAAACAAGAGTCCTCTCCATACACCTTTGCTGAGCTCCAACCTTTTCTGAGGCCCTACCTCAGGATATAGGAGGAATATTGTAAACTAATTGGAGTTCTGTACTGACTGGTGGCTTTCCTGTAATTGATTCTTGTTGGTTTAAGTTCAGCATGCCAGAAAGGTGCAGGAAATCTAAGTTACACTAGAATCCGACCTCTAACTCTGCCTTTGTTATGTCTGACACATCCCACGTAATCTTGTGAACTAGCTGGAATTGTCCTCTTTTTATAGAGGAGGTAATTGAGACTTTAAGAGAAAGTAACTTCATATAATCACACAACTGAGATGGCAGAGGTAGAGGGCTGAACTTCAGTCCATATGCAGACATGTGGGAGTGGAAAGCAGTAAAGAACTTGGTAGGCAGGACCTGTATGGGTTACCAAGTGCCCCACCTCTGCATCTAGCAGTAGCTCTCTGTCCTCATCACTTAATCTCTTTTTTTTTAAATTTATTTTTTTTTAATATCACTTAATCTCTTAATCCTATCAGGGTCTTTAGTTTTAAAAGGAAGTGGTGATTGTACCTACTTCATAGTATTTGGCCAAATAATATAATCAGTGTTGAGAAAACTGTGATAAACACATGGTAAGTATTAGTTTATTAAATCTAGTACTTAAAATTGACATGATGGCCATGGGTATTACTAGTTTTTTAGGGAGTTCTGGTAGCCTAGTGGTGAAGCAGTGCACTGCCAGCTGAAAGGCAAGCAGTTCAAATCCACCTGCTGCTCTGTGAGAGAAAGATGGGCAATCTACCATTTACAGTCTTTGCAAACACACTCGATGGTCAACTGTGAGTCAGTTCTGACTCAGTGCACGTAACATATTGACAAAAGAGTAAATAAATCTGTCTTAGAAATAGTGCAATCAACCTACAACAGATAAAACAGATGAATGAGACCAGCTAAGAATCAAATCCCTATGCACATCCAAAAAAAAGCTTCTCTAACAGGGTAAAGAGGGAAGCCACGGACTGAGGAGAAATATTTGGTAACAGCTTGTCTGACACAACCCTGCTTGCTGAAACTGAGGAGGACCTAAAGCACTTGCTGTAGAAGTCAGGGACTGCAGTCTTCAGTATGGATTGAGACTCAATATCAAGAAAACAAAGATTCTCACCACTGGGCCAATTGGTAGCATCATAATGGATGGTGAAGAGATTGAGATTGTTCACAGTTTTGGTTTGCTTGGATCCACAGTCAATCTTGGTATCAGCAGCCAGGAAATTAAAAGACGTATTGTGATGGGAAAGTCTGTGGTTAGAGACCTCTCTAAAGTGCTGAAGTGCAAAGATGGTAAGTCTGGAAACTAAGATGCACCCGATACATGCCATGGTCTTTGCAATCACTTGCTGTGCATCAGAGAGCTAAAGACTAGGGATGATAGAATGAGAATTGATGACTTTGAGCTGTGGTGCTGGAGAAGAGTATTGAATATGCCATGGACTGCTAGGGAAAAAAACCCAGATTTGTCCTGGAGAGGGTGAAGCCGGGCTGCTCCTTGGAGGCAGGAATTCTGAAGCTTTGTCTGACATACTTTGGACATGTTGCAAGGAGGGACCAGTCCTTGGAGAGGGACATCATGCTTGGGAGAGTGGAGGGACAGCGAAGAGAGAGGCAGACCCTCGATGAGATGGATTGATTGAGTGACTGAGGTGTGTCGGAGATGGGATGAGATGGTGAGATTGGCACAGGATAGGGCAGAGTTTAGGGCTGTTGTACATAGGGTCACTGTGAGTCATAGGTGACTCAACGGCACATAACAACAACAATGGCATGTCTGATAAGGGACTTGCATCTAGAATTTACTGAATACTTGAGCACCACAACAAGATAAAGATAAACAAACCAACTGCAAAATGGGCACTGGATATGAACAGACACTTCCCCAAAGAAGACATTCAGATGGTGAACAAACACATGAAGAAATGTTCAAAATCCCTGGCTCTAAGAGAGATGCAAATTAAAACAACTATGAGATATCTCACCCCAGTCAGAATAGCAAAATTTAACAGAACAGCAAGCAACAAATGCCAGCGAGGTCGTGGAGAGACTGGAACTCTTATTCACTGTTGGTGGGAGTGTAAAATGGTACAACCACTATGGAAAGCAGTACGGCACTTTCTCAAAAAGTTGTAAATAGAAATACCATTTGGCACAGCAATTCCACTACTGAAAATATACCCTAAAGAAACCAGAACTGCCACTCAAGCAGATATATACACACCTATGTTTATTGCTGCTTTGTTCACAATAGCAAAAGAGTTGGAAATAGTCCAAGTGCCCATTAACAAACGAATGGATAGAGAATCTGTGGTATATTCACACCATGGAATATTATGCTGCATGAAAAACAACTCATGAAATATACAAAATGGGTGACCCTGGAGGACATTTTGCTGAGTGAAATATCTCAGTCACAAAAAGAAAAATACTGTATCATGCCACTGTTATAGAACAGGACTGATATGGGGGTTGAGGGAAGCTAAGAAAAGAGGGGATAAATAATGTACACGGCATTGAAACAGAGAACTGTATAAAAGGAACATGATTAGGCATTATTGGCATGACAAGAATCCAGAATAAGAGCTGCATAGTAAAGTGGTGGTGGTGGGATGGAGGACAGGGAGGAAAATGTGTAACAATGAATGGAAATTAAAAAAGAACATGTCCAAACCTGTTACTACCAAATATTGTATACATTTTCTAAAAAAAAAGGCAGGGAGATTAAAAAAAAAAAAAAAAGGAATGCAATCAAAATATGAGTTCATCTACTTTTTTAGACGTCCCTGGAACATTATGCTTGGAAAAGTAGAGCGCCAGTGAAGGAAAGACAGACGTTCAATGAGATTAATTGACTCAGTGATGGCAATAGTGGGCTTAAATACAACAGAGATTGAGGATGGCACGGCTGTGTTCTGTTAGACACAAGGTCTTAAGTCAGAGCCAAGCCAGCACACACACACAGTCCTAGGGGTCCCTGGATGGTATAAAAATAGGCATGTTTGCTGATTGAAAAGTTGGAGGTTTCAGTGAGCTCTGGTGGCCTATTGGCAAGACGCTGCACTGCAATCCCAAAGGTACGCGGTTCAAATCCACCAGATGCTTTGCTGGAGAAGGAGGGGGCAATCTCCTCCTGTACCAGTCAGATCTGATTTGATGGCACACGTAAAAAGAATACAATAAAAATAAAAATTAAAAAATTTTTAAAAAAGTTGGAGGTTTGAGTGCCCAGAGGCACCCCTAAAGGTCTGGTATTCCACTGGAAAATCAGCAATTGGAAACCTTTTTGAAGCCCAGTGCTACTGTGACACACAGGTCATCATGAGAGCAAATGGACTGGATCATACAGGCACAAACCTCAACAGGACCTCTTCCAGTCATCTGTTCTTTCAACATGGCTTTACTCCGGACCGGTAGGGCAGATATCTGCGTCCATAGAGCTCACTCTTGAACGGGGAGACTGGTGATTATAACTGCAGCGCCATTTTCTCAGAACAGCATGTTGATGGGAGAGAATCCTGGATCGCAGGCTCTCCTCCGCGTGTACTCCCAACCCAACAGAGCCTCTGACCTTGATCCTGACCCTGCACCTTCCGTTTCCTCAGGTGAGTCCTGGTGGGTAGGATCGAGGAAACGCCGGGGTGCAGAGGGGCATCTGCAGAGCACCTCAGCACTTTAGTGGACACAGCCAAGGAAGAGAAAAAGTTCAAGAGGCGCGCCCTGAGCGAGGCGGCCGATTGGCTGCTGCAACCTCATCTGGGCCAATTGCTGGCGAGAGCAGTGACGTCAAAGGGGGAATCGAGGTGCTGCCCTGCGGAGAGCCCTCCTTAGAACTGATCCTTTAGGATCGGAGGCCTACCTCGGGCGGAGGGGACCTGTGAAATGGAGCGAACCGCCTATGGACGCGGACCGCAGGACATGCCCTGCATGGTCTCCGCCCCCGCAGACACTCGTGGGACCGTGGAGCTCAGTTCAACCCATGTTACAGTTCGGGTTGGAACCTCGACCTAAGGGATTGGCAAAGAGCGGTCCCTCAGATGGTAGACCCCGCCATGTTTCAGGATGGGACGCAACCCCGCCTTGCTAGGGTCAAGCATGACTGATACTGAAACAGGAAACGGCTCGTGCTCAACTGGCTCTATCTGCCATTGGTGCAGGACCTGTCACTTATTTCTGTCAAACCAATGAGCTTCCAGCTAGATTTAATGCTGAAAGTGGGAACAGGATCTCAGCATAGAGGCCAGGCTTCCATCCAACTGGTTCAGCTATAAGAGGTGCATCGTGTTTCCCTTGAGGGTTGGAAATAGCCTGCTTACCACAGGGGCGCATAAGTTCAAGCTGCTCGGAAGGAATTGGAAGATATAAGGCCCCAGAAATTGATGGAATACCAATTGACATATTTCAACAAACAGATGCAGCCCTGGATGTGCTCACCAGGTTATGCCAAGAAATTCAGAGGATAGCTACCTGGCCAACTGACTGGAAGAGATCCGTATTTATTCCCATTCCTAAAAAAGCTGATCCGACAGATTGTGGAAAGTATCAAACAATATCACTAATATTACATAGAGGCAAAATCTTGAAGATTATCCAAAAACAACTAGAAAAATGTATCAACATAGAACTGCCAGAAATATTAGCTAGGTTTAGAAGAGGCCATAAGGATTTATCATTGCTGATGGGAGCCGGAACTTGGCTAAAAACAGAATACCAGAAGGATGCCAGTTTCTGTTTTATCAGCTATGCCAAAGCATTTATTTGACTGTGAATAACAACAAATTGTGGCTAACATTAAGAATGGGAATCCCTATTTTCTGGAATAGAAAAAAAAAAAAAAAGAATGGGAATCCCAGGACACTTGATTATGCTCATGCAAAACCTATCCCTAGGCCAAGAAGCTATTGTCTAAACAAAGAGAACATTGGATGGTTCAAAATCAAGAAAGAAATGCATCAGACATGTATCTTATTGCTATACCTTTTCAATCAATATGAGTAGGTCATTCAGGAGACTGGAACTTATAAAGAAAAATGTGGCATCAGGATACGAGGAAGACTCATAAACAACCTGTGTTATGCAGATGACATAACTTTGTTTGATAAAATTGAGGAGTTGAGCATTTGCTATATTTGGCATGGATTACATCTCAATGTCAAGAAAACAAAGGCTCTCATCACTGGGCCAATGGATGGCGAGAAGATTGAGGTTAACAATTTCATTTTGCTCAGATCCACAATCAACACCTTTGGCACAAGTGGTCAGAAGCCAAGGTGCATTCTAAAAATCTGCTGTCAGGTACCTCTCTAGAGTGCTAAAAATCAACAGTGTCTAGAGACTAAGGTGCACCCAGTCCAGGCCATGGTCTTCTCAATTGTTTGCTATGCATCTGAAAGCTAGATAATCACTAAGGATGACAGAAGAAAAACTGATGCCTTTGAACTGTGGTGCTGGAGAAAACTGAACTTTCAAGAGAACAAACTGGTCTGCCCTAGAGAGGGTGAAATCGGGTTGTTCCTTAACAAGGATTTAGGAAAAATCCAGATAAGCATTTTGAAATTCCATCTCACTTACTTTGGGCATGTTGCCAGGAGGGATAAGTCCCAGAAGGACATCATGCTTGAAAGGGTGGAGGGACAGTGTAGGGATGAGATATACTGACACACATGGACTGTGGCAATGGGGTGAGGTGTGTCAAAGGCAGCGAGGATGGTTCAGGATAGGGCACGGTTCAGAGTCACTGCTGCTAGGAGTAATAGTCGACTCAATGGCACACAACTACGACATGGGCTTAGAAACCACAGGGCAGCCTGAGTCACTGAACTCACTGTACAAAGACCATAGCATTGAAGAGGTTGTGTACAGGAAGTCTGTACTCAAGTCCTCAAACCCACTCCACTGTACTTTCTTGATTAGCTTCCTGGGCTTAGCCCTCTCCCCTCCAACATGACCAAGAGGTGACCGAGAAAACCCTGGTTGAAAAATCATCAGACTCCTCCCATGGTGGTAGGTCTGCTCCTGTGAAGCCCTAAAGCGGTGCCAAGGTCTAGCTCCCCTGCCCACAGCCAGACCACCTGCCCAGAACAGTGCACACATCTGAGTTCCACACATTTTATTAGAGGGCAGGGTGGGCCGCTAGCAGGCGCTGGGTGCTCACAGCTGATGCAGCTGCGTGATGTGCCCTTCCTGCTGCCTGGGAACTCACAGACCGGGGTGGGTGTGCCAGCCCCACTCTCTGTCCACAGTCGTACAGGAAAGGGCCCTGTGAGGCGAGGCTGGAGGCAGTGCTCACAGCAGGTTGTGTGGTGGGAAGTGGCTAACGCAGAACAGAGGCCAGCATCCCCTGTCCCACTGGCCAGAGCTGCCTGTGTCTTTTCTCCCAGTGCTGTGACAGGTGAGGCGTGTATGTTCACTGTGCCCGAGCAGTGGACCGTGAGGCAACCCCTCACTCGCTGTCTTGGTTGGGTTTGATCAGCCCGTACTCCACCGCTTTCCTCAGGCACGCCGTGGCTGCCCTGGTGACAGGGCCCTCCTCGCCTCTGGTCAGCACAGACAGGATCTCCAGAACCTCGCTCTCCATCAGGGCGCTGGCGATCTCCTTGGAGGCCTCCACCATATTCAGCACCACCACGGCGCCCCGGTGCTGCAGCTCCTGGTTGGGGCTCAGAAGCAGGGCCTGCAGGATCTCCAGCCAGTGTGTGGTCTGTAGGACACAGGGAAGGATGTGTCCCCTGAGCCGCGCCACCAAGCCAGGAGTCCCTGGCCCAGCCCTCCCCCTGCATAGGTAGAGGCACTGACCACTTTGGGGATGCGGCTGCAGAGTGAGGGCCGTAGGGAGGTGAGCATGGCCAGGCCCCCGGCGGCCGCCCGCCTCAGCAGCTCATCGTCCTCTCCGCTGTACAGCACCAGCAGCTTCAGCCGGTCATTGCCCTCCGCAACAAATAGGTCCTGTACCTGTGGCCGGAGGAGGGAGGCGGGTGTTGAGGCGGGGACACTGCTGTGTCTGGCCCCCCATGACTGCCCTGGGCCAGCCCTCACCTCCTTGCACATGGCCATGTTGGACATGCACTCTGTGGCTGCCCGGCGGATCATCTCGTGCTCCTCAAACATGTAGCCTTCGATCATGGGCACCGCCTTCTCCTTCAGGATCTTCTGTCTGCAGGGCAGAGGCGGGGACAGCCACCAGCATCACAGCCTCTGCATCCACTCCTCCTCCACCCTCCACTCCCCCGCCAGACCCAAACCCCCAGACTCTGAGCCCTGGGCCAGGGATTTCTAAGGGAAGCCGAATATCAGATTTAATAATACTAGACCAAATGCTGTTTCGGGGAAATGAGGGAAGCTTGATTGCCCACCTTGTGGCAATGGGGCGTTCCCTAGGAGTTAACATTGTTCTTAGTTTGTGTCAAATGAACCCCTCCCCCTTGATATTAGCATAAAGAGGAACTTGGCCTTATCTGTAAAAGACTTCACCATTATCCTTTGTTTTGTACTTCCTTGTGATTTTATTTTTTTTATCTTATGATTCTAAATAAATACTCAGAGAAGCATGGCTTGAGGTCTTCAGTCGAGAACTGCTGACCCTCTGTTTTACGCTCTCTGCTTTATCTCATTCCTGGCTGTTTGTCTCTTTATTAATAATTGTAAAAATTGTAATTCTATTCTTTGGGACCAACGGTCTGCAACAGGTTTCCCTTGGCAATGTCCAAAGAGTTCCCTGTACCAGGTAGTTTACAGCTTTCTAAGCAGGCCCAGGAGAGCGCATGGGGCCATGGGAAGTGTTCTCAACTAGGAGTTAGGAGATCTGGGTCATCATGGTGACACCAAAGCTTAACATCTGAGGGTGTGACTGTCATTACGATTTTGCAGAAAAGGAAAATGGGCTGAATGGTTGAGTAATATGCCCAAGGTAACAACCAGGAATAATGGCTAATGCGTACTGGTACACTGCTAGGGGCAAGACAGGTATAAACTACTTTTATACGTAACTTCTCACTGGCAAGTATTGTGATCAACAGTATTTCACGGAGGAAAACGCCAAAGCAAGGAGAGATTAACTACCTTTCTTGAGGTAACAATCAGTGACCCAGTGAAGTCAGGATTTGAACCACACCTTCTGACTCCCCAACCCCGCACTCCGTCCCTGAGGGCTGGGCTGCCTCTCAGCAGAAGCTGCACAAGCCATGCTCTGTCAGTCTCATCTGCATGACGCAGAGGCTTCACTGCGAGGCTCAAATGGGCCAGTGGCTGAGAAGTGCTTTCCAAACTCTTAGGGATGACACAAATGCTGCTGCCCTGCCCAGGCCCTTCACCCCGAGAATCCTCACCGGAGCCGCTCATTGATTCCTGCCAGGTTCGTGAGGGCCATGAGTGCCTCGAAGTTCTGCAGGCCTGAGCAGCTGAGGTGCAACAGGGAGACCAGGGGCCGCACCACCTCATAGATCTGTAACATGCACCCACCTGTCAGAGCTACTCACCCCAGCCCCCATTGGCCCTGCAGGGAGGAGACCACTTCAGAGTGCTGCCCTCCCCTCTAGGACTCAGCAAGACTGTCCAAAGAGGAGCTGCAGCCCATGGTGGAAAACATTAGGGCCCAGGGAAGGGATGAGGTCAGGGTCAGGGCAGAAGGACACACACCCGCTCGCCAGGAAAAGTCATCTCTGGGTTGGAGGTGATGGTGAGCTTGGCGAGTGCCTGGGCGGCCTTTATCTGCCCCACGTCAGTGCCTTCTAGCGCCAGCGGAAGCAAAGCCTACAGGAGCAAGTGGTCAGGGTGCAGGGCATGCTGGGAGTCAGGGCCCATCCCATCAGGCCCTGCGGCCCTGACAGCACCACCCCCATCTTTGTCCCCCTCCCCAGTCCAGGCTTGACCCTACTCCTACTCTCTTCACCTCTCTCTTACTGAGTGCCCCACACACTTCCTCAAATGCCCAATAACGGCTGGACATGACAGTGCTGAGGGCTGGGCTGTGGAGGAAATTCGACAAGGGTGAAGAAAGAGGGCTCAGGGCCCAGGAGCCACCCCAGCTTGGCGTCCCTCACGCAGCAGGAAGACACATATGCTGGGACTTAATAATGCACTGCAGCCCTCCAGTCAACTTCGAAAGCCAGCACAGCGGCTATGAGTCATGTTTTATGGCCTATGGCCCCCGTCTGCAGGAAGGAGTCTGCACCCAGCGTACCTTGCCCCCTCCCTGAGCGACCACAGTGCCTCGGTCTGCCACTTCTTCCACCAGCGCCAGGAAGACCCTGTGGGGAGAAGGATGTGGCTGGCCTGAAACAGGTGGACACTGCCTCTGCCAAGCAAAGTGCCTGCCCCCTCAGGATTGGTTCCCTCTGCAGTCACTGTGGGAGCCAAGGAGCTGAGCAGGGCTTGCCGGGTCCCACGGACTCACCGAGACAGCAGCTCCCTGCAGGAGTTGGTCAGCACGGGGCTCTCAGTCTTCACCATGCACGTCATGGCTGACACCACCCCTGCCTCCAGCAGCTTCTTCACCCGGGCTCGCACAAAGCTCGGTTTGTCCTGTGGACGGAAGCAGCTCAGCAGAGACCCCAGATGACTAGATGGGGACAGGGGACCCCTCCTCATGGCACCAACTGTTGACTGTGGGAATAACAGCCCCAAAAGGGTAAATAAACCTACTGTAACTGGAGACTCTTTTGTGGATACCCTGGGCCAACTGCCCATGTGTCAGGTAGATCCCTGCCTCCTTTGAGGGGCCCCTTACCTTGGGGTGCTGCTCCGGCACGTGTTGCTTGGCGTACTTGGCCAGCTCCACCATTTTGGGGTCAGGCTCCTCATAGTCGTAGCTGTTGGTGCAGTTCACCAAGGCTGAGGCCACCGCAAAGAGCACAGACCTCTCCTCAGACTGCAGAGAGACAAAGGACATCCAGCAGGCCAGCCTAGGGTCACAGGACTCCACAGCACTGGGACTACGCTTCCACGGTCCAGGCACCCCGGCCTACCCCCGGCTGGACCACCCAGGCAATGGGATAAAGGTGGGGACTTCCCCAGGGCCCAGTCAGGATCTGGATTTTGGGAGCTCACAAACTGGCTTTCCCAGCTCCTCCAACAAGCTGTCATTTCTGACACTGCTGGTCCCATGTCACACCAAGAGGCTACCTGAGCTCCCTGCCCACCCTCCCAGGATCACCAGGAAAAAGCTGCAAGAGCCAGTGGTCAAGACTTACCAAGAAAGCCCAAGTAAGCTCTAGTCCCAGACATGGTCCAGGACAATGTCAGGAGCCCCCAGACCTACCCGGCTGAGCTGGAAGAGAGCCTTCAGGGCAGCCTCGTCCTGCACAAACTCTTCCTTCACGTCAGCATCAAAGGTGAGGTAGGCCAGGCCCTCCACTGCCCAGCGCCGGGTGCCTGCGTCAATCTGGTCATTGCACAGCCACCTGAGGGCATGGGGATGGGGGGCAGCTGTCAGAAGTGGGGTGAGAAGAGGAAGGCCAGGTCTAAGAGGGCAAAGCCAGGGGCTTGGACATTCCTTCAACATATGGAAGCAGCTCACTTGCTACGGTCCAAGAGTGTCTGCAGGGGAGAGTAGCCCCTGCCTGAGCCGGAGAGCAGAGAAGAGAGGGGTCAGTGAGGTGCCCGCCACCCAGGGCCCCCCTAGTTCTACTGGGCAGGGGTCCAGGCACGGTAATGCCACCAACTCACTTCCGGCACTGCTTGGCCAGTTTGAGAGTGGAGCCTTCGGCAAACTGCTTCATGCTGAAGTCTGTCCCGCCGGCCGAGCCGAGCTTACAGAGCCCCTGAAGGACAGCGAGAATCGGCTACCTCCCCTCGCCTCCCAGGGACCCTGCCCCATCCCACCAGACCACCATCCAGAGCATCTGGCTGTGAGGGAGGCCTCGAGACCTAACACTAATGGAGACCAACAAGCACCCTGGTCGCTGGACTTCCCTGGCCCCTGGCCCTTCCTAACCTACACCACTCCTGACCTGGGATTTCTTCATTCCTCTCTGTGTTGGTATAAGAGCTCTGTAAACGAAGTTGAGCTTTGTGTGTGGAACAAAGGGGCTTAGGCCGAGGCCAGCATCTTCAGGGGAGGGAGCAAGCCAAGCCTAAATGTGCCCAGGAGGAACACCGGCGTCCTCAGGTGCCCAGCTACTATGCAACCATGGAGGGCCATCCAAGCACCAGTTTGAGGAGATGCGCACGTGCTCCCCGTGGGCCTGGCCTCTCCACACCTCCCTCCTCATCTCCTACAGGTGCTCCTCCCTGAGCCCCCAGTACTGCCCACACAGCCCCTACATGCCTCATCTGCTGACTGGCTGTAAGCTCCCCAGTGGCCTGGACCTTGCTTTCAACCAGGTCCGAAGGGCCCCCCTCATTCCCTCTGGTGCCACAGCTGAGACCCGAGCCGAGCTGGCATCCCTGCGTGCTTGCCCTGGCCCTGCCCTACCACTAGCGCCCGGATGCGGATGCTGTCCTTCTCGCTGCTCTTGTACAGGTCCTTGAGCAGTGAGACGCCGTTGGCAGTGATGAACGAGGCCCGTTTGGCCTTGCCGGCCGCATGGATCAGAGCCTCCACAGCCACCAGCTGCTCGTCCTCCTGCTCGGAGGCACACAGCGCAATCACGCTCTCCATGACGCCACTCAGCTCCAGGGCACGGTTGCCGGCCTCACTTGGGCCCTGCAGGAGGCAGGACACTGTCTGGATGGCCCGCAGCTTCCCGGCCAGCCCTTGGCCCTCAAACCAGCTCCTGAGGGGCACAGGGTAACAACTGTCACATAAAGACCAGCTTAAGAGGACTGCCCTGCCTCTTATCTCCTCTCCCCTCCAGGGCCAGGCACTCGTGCTAGGTAAGCAGGCAGGGAAGGACTTGATGTTTCTGCCCAAACAATAGGTGCTGGTTTTCTCTATCTAGCTTGATAAGGAGTTCTGGTGGCTTAGTGGTAAGGAATTATGCAGCCAACCCAAAGGCAGGCAGTTTGAATCCACCAGCTGCTTTTTGAGAGAAACACAAACAATCTCATCCCAGGCAATTAAACTACCTCTGAAAACCCGCTGGAGGATCAACTACGGGTCGGTTCCGACTGGACGCACGTGAGTTATCGAGCAGGGTCTCACTCATGCCTCTCTCTCATGCTACCCTGCCCATTTCCCTGTCTGAACTTACTAAGATCAGAAATAATTTTATTTATTCATAATGTGCTTATCACCAATCACCTCCCTAATTACAAGCTCCTTAAAAGTAAAGACCCTTGTGGTTGATAGCTATATTGGCAACAATAGTAAGTAGGAGCTTAGTCACAGCATGCGTTTGAGAACACCTGTTACTGATTTCAGAAAACACTTGCCTGGCCAAAGTTACCTTTGGAAGGAGAATGGGGCTCAGGACCACTTTAGTCTACCACAAGGTTTCCCTCCCCTCTGCTGTCCCTTCTCAGAGGATCAGAACTGCTGGACACCCCCTCCAGCTGCCCCCGCAATGGGAGACAGGAGCCTCCGTACTTGATGTAGTTTTCACAGAGTCGGTGGAAATTTTCTCTCTCGGCATCGCACTTGAGGTCATCGAAGAGCTTGCTCAGCAGGATGGAGGCGCTCATGCGGCTGTTGGCAGTCCCCGTTACTTCCCCAGGGGGTGCTGGCATGGAGCCCCCCACCTCCAGAATCTTCTTCAAACCTGAAAAGGACATTGTTTTAGTCCAGAGGACATGCGTACCGGCCACTATGGATTAAGGGGTTAGGAGGGAGATGCACTGAGGAACGGGAACGCCTCCCTTTGAGATAAGGAGGTCACAGGAAGATGTGGGGTCTGAAGGCAGCATGGCATCAGGGAACGACCTCGGAAGTAAGATCCACATCCTAGCCCTGCATGCGAGCCCTGTGCTCTGAGGCCCAGAAGTGTCTCGTCTCTAAGACTG
Source organism: Elephantulus edwardii (assembly GCF_000299155.1). Lineage (NCBI taxonomy): Eukaryota > Metazoa > Chordata > Mammalia > Macroscelidea > Macroscelididae > Elephantulus > Elephantulus edwardii. The sequence goes on along the minus strand of NW_006399791.1, from coordinate 7,052,752 downwards.
ATGAGGAAAACCCCACCCATACCTCCTAAGATTACTGGGAACACAAACGAGGGGCCTCAAACACATGCTCATGTTAAGACCTTTACCAAAGCTTTTGTATCTCTCTCTTACGAGAAAAAAGAAGTTTGAATTTATGCATTGTTGTTGTTATGCACTGACAAGTCTCCTGCAACTCATAGTGACCCTATGTACAACAGCCCTAAAACCTGTTCTATCTCTTGCCAATCTTATTGTCTCCGACACACCTATCCCCATTACCCCCGTCACTAAATCAATCCATTTCATCGAGAGTCTTCCTCTCCTGCGCTGTCCCTCCACCCTCCCAAACATGATGTACCTCTCCAAGGACAGATCCCACCTTGCAACATGTACAAAATATGTCAAAATAAAGCTTCAGAATCCTTGCCTCCAAGGAGCAGCATGGCTTCAACCTCTCTAGGTCAAACTTGTTTGTTCTCTTAGCAGTCCATGGTATATTCAATACTCTTCTCCAGCACCACAGCTCAAAGGCATCAATTCTCCTTCTATCATCCCTAGTCATTGTTCAGCTTTCTCATGCATAGCAAGTAAGTGCAAAGACGATGGCCTGTATCAGACACACCTTACTCTCCAGATTGACAACGTTGCTCTTCAGTACCTTGGAGAGGTCTCTGACAGCAGACTTTCCCAATGCAATTAATCTTTTAATTTCCTGGCTGCTGGTACCAAGAGTGTTGACTGTAGAGCCAAGCAAACTGAAGCTGTTGACAATCCCAGTCTCTTCACCATCCATCATGATGCTGCCAATTGGCCCAGTGGTGAGAATCATTGTTTTCTTGATGTTGAGCTTCAATCCATATTGAAGGCAGCAGTCCTTCACCTTCTGCAGCAAGTGCTTCAGGTCCTCCTCAGTTTCAAGAAGCAGGGTTGTGTAGTCTGCATAACGCAGATTGTTGATGAGTTTACCTCCAATCCTGATGCTACACTTTTCCTCATAGAGCCCAGCCTCCCAGATAATCTGTTCTGCATATAGATTGAAAAGATATGGAGATAGGACATGTCCTTGGTCCACACCCTTCCCAATTTTGAACCATGCAGTTTCCTTACTCTATTCTAACAACTACCTCTTGGTCAAAGTATAGATTTTGCATCAGCATGATCAAGTGTTCTGGGATTCCCATTCATCTGAGTCAGCCACAGTTTGTTGTAAGCCACACAGTCAAATGCCTTTGTATAGTCAAGAAACACAGACAGACATTCTGGTACTCTCCGCTTTAGGCCAAGATCCCATCTAACATTAGCTATAATATCCCTAATACCACGGCCTCTTCTAAATCCAGCCTACACTTCAGGCAGTTCTCTGTTGCTGTGCTATTCTTCAATTTTTTCCTGAGTAAGGAAGTCACACATGTTCACGGAAAGAAACTTCAGATCCAGAAGCCACTCAGATTAGCCCGTTAGCCTCTAGTATATAGGCTGACGTGTAAGTGTATGTGCAGTTATGGGCTGACGAGTCTAACTCTCAGGTCCCACAGAGACAATGCTAGCCACAGAAGGCACATGAATGAGGACACATGTCTGGGTACAATCACAACTCTTTGAAATGTCTGGGTGCAGGCTCTCGACTGTCAAGTGTGTCACATACCTTGGTCAATGACCCAGAGCGTGAGGCTGTTGTTCGGGTCCTTAGGAGACTTCCGGGGCACCAATTTAATCAGGAGGGTCAGGGCATTGTCCCGACCTTGGTCTGAGACTCCCACCTCAGTCAGAAGCTCCAGGAGGTTACTGATGAGGACCTTAAGCTCCCGGGAAGGATCTGCCGGGAAGAAGACACAAGTGTGTTACATGGTGGTCCAGTCCTTATCTGATACTTAAAACTTCCTTAACAGGCCAGGGAGAACTGGCAAGGGGACGTTGCACCATGGGTGCGGGGTTGGGCTCCAGCCTTCACCCCTGACTTGCTAGTTGCTTAGAATCTAGTGTATAATACTGTCACCAAGACAGAATCCTGTACTTGCACCTGCAAGTCTGGTCTCAACAGAACTGGTCAGCATCGCCTGCTCCGAGATGACAAGGCTCACAGACTTGCTTCCACTCACCCACGATGATGGCGCCTTCTTTCCCTCGGAAACCTTTCTTAACGCCTTCCTTGAGGGCATCAAAGATAACGTGCAGCAGGTGGCAGGCCGCCAGGGACACAGCTTGGTTTTCCACGCCAAGAATGGATACCACGCGCCGAGTTCCCAGCACACTCAGAGTGGCTACTGTCTGGGGTACAAGAGAGGATACGACCACCTATTAGCAAGGGCAGCCACAGAGACAGTAACTGGGAGTCCAGGAGGGGGGCCTGCAGGTGAGCCAATGTCTGGGTGGAAATACCTGCTCCAGGTGGAAACAAAGTGCACCTGTCTCCACTACTACCTCTCCTCAAGGTGGCCTTTGGCAGAGAAGACAAGGGACATTGTGGCCCTGAGCGCAGCCATTCTAGCTAGTTGGTCCCCAGGGAGGAGACACAATGGAGAGTCAACTGACAGGCTCAAAGACACATGCTTCTCCACTATTTCCAAGCTGGGTCTATCCTAGTCCACACAGGGCCAAACAGGAACCCTGAAGGTGGGAGATTTACATGGGCTTTACCCTTTTTAGGCTGGGAGACCCAGAAATAGAATTTGAGCTTGGCTTGAAGAATTTATGAAGACTATTTCAAAGATTCACCCCTAATCTACACACTGTGGGCAAATCCCCGCCCCATTGGCCTTGCCCAGCTCAGGTAAGAGGTGAAGGTCTGGATTCAGTCACACCGGCCCCTGGGGCAGGGCTGCTGCTACTCAACAGTCTGTGCTCAGATGCCTCAGTCCACACTGGGAATCATATATGTCACTGCCTCACAAAGACATTGTGGGAGACATCACTGACCACTCCTCTTGCTGTGAGGACGCTGGCCAGGGGAAGAGCCAGTGTGACCCCCACAGCAGGAGCAAGTACCAACTTTTATAATACGGACTCGCCAAATCAACCGTAAGTGTCCTCTGGGAGCTGAGAGCAGACCACCCACTCAAAGTTAGTGACCTAGCGTTAGAGGCAATTCGCCCACTTGCGTCAAATCACCTTGGTCTTTTTCATGCCACTTCTCCACTTCTCTTATTAAACATCTCCTTGTACTCTCTTATCATGTGTTGAACTGCATTCTCAAAAAAGATAAAGTCCTGACCTCTGCTGACCTTTCTCAAATGTATAGGTTTTGAAGAAGTTATTAGTTAGAATGAAGTCACATGGGGGAGGATGGATGGGCTCTAAACTAGTGTGACTGGTGTTTTTAAAAATGGAAGAGACACAGAGATATAGAGGGAAGACAGCCAGCTGCAGACGGAGGCAGACACGGGAGCGATGCTTCCAGCACTAAAGAGAGAACCTCCCTCAGGTCTTCAGAGAAAGCCTGGCCCTGTTGACACCTTGATTTGGACCTCGAGCCTCCAAAACCGTGAAACCAGAAAATGCTATCTTTTTCGAGCATAGTGCTAGCAGCACAGTATTACAGCAGCCTAGGAAATGAATATACTGCTGTAAGTTCCTCGTGTAACAAGATGAGTGGACGGACGGACAGGCTGATGGAAGCAGTACCTCTCCCCGACCTACCCGGGACTGGTGCTCAGAGCAAATGCCGACCAGTGTGCGCAGAGCCGCCAGCATCAGGTCAGTCTCGCCTGTGTCCAGCAGTCGTTGCAAGAGCTGGACCCCATTGTTCCGGAAGATCTTCTCCGCCCCGGCGTCCTCCCGGGCCAGCACCACCAGATTCTGAGAAGCCTGGGTTGAAGGAAGTGCACGCTTACATAAGCATTCCACACACAGCACAGGTAGGACAACCAGGAGCCCAGTGCTCCGGACCAAAGAGCCTCCACCCTGAGGCTGAATTGCCTCGGGAACAAACTGTACCTCCCTGAACTTCAGCTTCCTGACAGGTAGGTAGAGGGGTTGAAGATTACAGTAATGGAGGTCTTGACCCCTCAGTCAAACCTGAAGAGCCAGGATGGTGCCTCGGTCACCTCTCTACCCCTAGCTCCTGACAGACAGTCTGGCTAGTAAGGTACTCACAACATCAGTTCCCTCTCTTTGGTTCACACTAAGGCCCCAGACCCTCAGCATTTCTACATCAGCTGACAGGAAAGGGGCTGAAGACAGGCAATTCCAGTGGCAGTCAGCCCCCTCTGCTTAGTCATTGCGTATACCTTTTGTTTTTTCTCAGTGCCTTTCTCTTCTGGATCCAACAATATCTGAAACATCTGTTCCACTTTGGCGTCTGTCGAGGACATGTATCGTACCTATGATAAACCAACAAGGCATGGAAGAAATTAGCCTTCTTGGATAGACACTATACATTCCTTGTGTTCTCGATGGCTCCTCCCAGGGCCCTGCTCCTGGCTATGAGGGCACAGTGAGATGTCTGGGCTCAGGAATGGCATGAAGGTGCTTTGGACAAGAAGAGACTCGCCTGGCGGCTCCTCCCATACTCCCTGTGGGCTGCTGTCCTCTCTGAGCCACTTCCCACTTGGGCAGCAGAGGGAGGGCTGGTGCCAAAGGCAGTGCCATTCAGAAGAGGCAACATCCAGTTAGTGATGAGGCCACCCGCTCCCTGTGGTGCTGTCTCTGTTGTGATAGGATGGGTCTAGCACATGTGGCACTCAACTTGGCAATGAAGCACGTAGGTCATGAGAGAGTTGCAAATACTGCCTCAGCTTCACAACTGCCCTTTGACAGTGTTTTAAATAATCCAGACAGGCAACGTTATCCCAGGCTAACTCCTTTCCCCAGAGGCCTGAGCACAAAAGACCTATGTCCAGTACGGTGTCACCCCCCTCCTCATTTGCACCCAGAGAAGATATGACTAATCATATATAGCAAATGTCCTACTAAACCCAAGAGACCTGTTTTCTGATCCTTCTTAAGAAAAAGCTCTGGGCAGCCATTACCAGTCAAACGGAAGTAGCTGAGAGGAAAACTGGGTCTCAATCTTTCTTTTTTATTATTTTTTAATTGATAGCTTAATCAAAGTTTACAGAAAGCTTGGATTTCTATTCATTCATTGTTGTACATTTTCCTCCCTACGACTCCAACCCAGTTAGCTTTTCTCTTTAAAAAGATTCTTTCATTGTTGCACAATTTCTTCCCTCCCCCTGCCCCCCAGTCCGTTTGGCTATGCACCTCTTATTTTGGACTGTTGTCATGCAAATAATATCTAATCATATATTTCTTTTAGACAGTTCTTTCCCTCATCTACTTAAATGCACTGTTTATTATTTATCCCCTCTTTTCTTAGTTTCCTCCCAACCCCCATGTCAGTCCTGTTTTATAACAGTGACATTATGTAGTATTTGTCCTTTTGCGACTGAGATATTTCATTCAGCATAATGTCCTCCAGGGTCACCCATTTTGTACAATATTTCATGAGTTCCTTATTTTTTAGTGCTGTGTAGTATTCCACTGTATGAATACAGCACAGATTCTCTATCCATTCATTTGTTGATGGGCACTTGAGTTGCTTCCATCTGTTTGCTATTGTGAACAACACAGCAATAAACATGGGTGTACATATATATCTGTCTGGGTGGCAGTTCTGGTTTCTTTAGGGTATATTCCCAGTAGTGGAACTGCTGGGTCAAAAGGTATTTCTATTTCCAACTTTTTGAGAAAGCACCATACAACCTTCCAGAGTGGTTGTTCCGGGTCTCAATCTTTCAATTAAGAGTTGACCCTCACTTGCCTTCATTGTACCAGCATTTTAAAACTACATTATCTGGCTAATTCAAACTTGGCAATGAACTTTAGAAGTCTTTATTTTAAATTAAAATTTTAATTACATGTATCTTAGAGTTTGGGTGGTTCGAATCTACCAGTTGCTCCCTGGGAGAAAGATGATGCAGTCTCCTTCAGTAATGATTTATAGCCTCGGAAACACAATGGACTGTCACCAGGAGTGGGAACTGACTTGACAGCAGTAGGTCTGGGTTTTAAACAAGTACTTTCTGATCATTAAAAGAAAAAAAGACCCCTGAAAATGAGAAGAAGTGAAATCTCCTCTGAAAAGCCAAAAGGGCCACACTGTTAACGTCTAAGATTCTTTTTTTAATTAAATTTTAATGAACATTTATAGAGGTTTTGGATTTCCATTCATTTATTGTTGTAAAGATTCTTTTAAAAAATTGCCTTCATATTTATGTATCAAAGCATATCCACAAAGTAAAAAGCACTTTTGTGTGTATGTGTGTGTGCATGTGGGAGACTATTTTAATATAAAAGTGTATCATTTGCCTTTTTTGCTTAGCAAATGTCATGTAACTTTCTGTGTCAATACACCTGTATCCACCTTTTCTTGCTAACACAGGTGTCTGGTAGGCCGTTCACCTATTGCTAGGCATTCAGGCACATTCCAATTTTTTGCTACTACAAACAAGGCTGGAATAAGCAGACATCTGCCTCCACATGCACACAGACAAAGTTGGCCTAAGGCAGACAGCAAGGACATGCTCATTTAAAATAATAACAGATGCCAGACAAAAAACTCAATGTCATGGAGTTGGGTCCAATGCATAATGACCATCCTCTGGGTTTCCAATGCTGTAATCTTTGTGGGAAGTGACTACTTATATTTCTCCAGAGGGACAGCTCGTGGATTCAAACTGCCGACCTTTCAGTTACAACCTAACACTGCCTACGTTGCCAGAGTTCCTTAGTACACACTGAACATCTTCTCGAGAGCTGTATCTCCTTCAGTGGTCACGTCCCTATAACTCACCAATTGTCTGCCTCTCTCCTTCCAGCAGCATGCATAGACTTTGAAGTGTTGGTCAAACAGATCACCAACAAAGTATGTTGTTGCTAATTTATTTGGCATTTTCCTAGTCACTGGCAAGATCGAGCCCTTTCTACATGCTTCTCTGCCAGCACTATCTCCTCTCCCTTGAGCTGCCTATTTACATCCTTGGCCCAGGTCCTTTGCCAGTGCCCTGTCTACCACCAGCGCAGAACTCCATTTCTTCCGGCCCCTCACATACCTTCTCCTGAATCTGGCCGCCAATGTTCCGCAGGGCATCCTGGAAAAGTTTGTTCTTGGGCTCCAGGCTCACACATCTCTTCAGGTCAAGGATGGCCTGGTCCAGGCGGCCCAGCTTCTCTAGGGCCTGGCTCCTCCGGTAAAGGGCTTTGACATCCCCACCGTCCTTTTCAATGGCTGAGCACAAACAGGAGCTCTGTCAGCACCCCCGAGGCCACCATCTCCAGGCAAGAACAGTAGCGACAGATCTTGCGGATCAGAGGAAGGAGAGGGGCCAGATGCAGGGCTTGGTACTTCAGCCTCAGAAAAGGTGAGAGTAGCTGTAGAAAAGGAAACGCCCCAGGAAATGGGAAAGAGAGAAGGCAGATGTGCTTCAGGGGCCAAAGGGAAAGAAGTATGGGACAGCTGAATGGCCCCAGAGTCCCTGCCCACCACAGAAACCCCCAAAGGTTCCCACATCGCCCTACCTTTGGACGCCTCACTTTCAGCTTTGTCATAATCTTCCTGAAAGAGAAAGAACGGGAACCTGAGTGGCTGGTCATCTTCCTTTCAGGGAGCAGAGGGACCCCAGGTCTCTAGAGTTACCTGATGCCCCATCACCCTCAGCCCCCACGACACTGACAAGGGTGAGAAGCTTAGGAGGTGAATGCCTAGCCAGAGACCAAGTAGCCGACAAGATGGGCAAACTCAGGGCCATGCAGGCAGGGAAAGGGTGTCCTCGCTCCCTCACCAACTTGAGGTGGCAGGCGGCCAGGTTCCGATGCAGAATGGCCTGGTCTTGGGGCGCTGCGTCCAGACTCAGGGCCTGAGTGTACGCAGCCAGGGCACCCACATAGTCTCCGCATTTGAACAGCTCATTGCCCTCCTTCCGTAGCTGCTCCACTGAACTGGCCTGTGGAGAGAAAGGGGACGCAGACAACAGAGAGTGGGCGCTGAACAGAGCTAGGGAACTGACAAGTGGAGGCTGGGGTTGCAATCAAGGCCCGGGAAGAAGGAGGTCGGGGAAAGATCAGGGCAGGTGAGAAGAGGGATGGCATCGGGGTATGAGTACGCACCCCACGGGCGGTGGGCCGGGGCTCGGGGGTCCCTGGACCACTCACAGTCATTGCGCAGGAGGTATACAGGGCCCGCGCAGGCGCTCTCTGGGGCAGGGTGTGTCTAGGCTCTGGAATCTATGGAAGCTGGCCCCACCCCAGCTTTGCATCAGATAAACGTCAGACGGAGAGGGGCCTCGCGCCTGCGCCCGGAGAAAGGGGCGTGGCTCGCCGGGAGCCCGGGCGCTGGGCGTTCCGGGCGCACTCAGTCTATTCCTGCAGGGATCTGCAGGGGGCGCGCGGCGGAGGACCGAGCGCGGGGTCTCTGGCCACCGGGACTCCGACCACGGCAGAAGTGCACAAGGTCGACGGTGATCAGAGCCACGAGCAACAGGCTGTAGAGGCCCAGCGCTATGAGCGGACCAGTGCCCCTGTGGAAAACAGGAGTGTCAGAAGCCTGTAGATTTGATGCTACGGCTTGTGGGTTACGCACCTTCTAAAAGTTTGGGATCCTCTCCCAGGATGAATGTAGTAGACATGCATACCCACATATATTTGCATGCACATTCAGAGGCTCACCGGCACCCTAAGCATACTTATGGGCAGATTTCAGGACTTAAATATAAAATATGTATTTAGAGAAAAACCTCATTACCTAGTAAACATAAAGTAAATGTAGAAAGCACAATGTATATTAATGAAACAAAATATATACCGACTTTGTATGCAAACTAAAAAAAAAGAAAATTAAAAAACTGTAATCCGGCGAGCTCTGGTAGCCTAGTGGCAAGAAGCTGCACTGCAATCCCAGAGGGGAGCGGTCTGAATCCACCAGATGCTCAATCCCCTCCAGTCAGATCCGATTTGACCGATTTGACCGTATACATACACAAAAAATAATACCACCCCCCCAAAAAAAAACCAACCAACCCTGTAATCCACAGGCTACAAGATCCTCTCAGACATGAACCTTCACCCAGCCTACACCGTGACTTCCAGGGACCCACATTTCCAGCCTCTGAACGTTTCTTACTACAATTGTTTGTAACATGTTTTCACGTGACTTTCTGTTTAATGTTTGCTCCTCCAATAATCTCTAAACCACACGCCTTCATTTTGATATTCAAGAGCAGAAGAAGCCCAGATCGTGAAACTCGCTGTCTGCCCCAGTGGCTCTGAGGTTGGAGTTCTCACCTGAGAATGGGCGGGGGTGGAAGGGAGGACACGTTGACCTGGTAGAGAGCCTCGAATTCCGCCCGGGTGCAGCAGGAGCTACCTGTGTCCTGCAGGTGGCAGCAGTAGGCCTCCTCGGGAGTATCTGAGAGCCGAGGGCAGAAGAAGCCTGGGGAGCGGCGGCCATCGGCATCCCGGATGGTCTGGCACAAATGGGGGTGGTGGGCCAGAGCTGAAAGCAGGAGCAAAGAGGTTGGAAATAGGCTGGACTCATCTGCCCACTTCCGATCCCACCCCTTCTAGAAACTAAAAGGAATCAGCCGTTTTGAGAGGCTCAGTTTCCCCCTTCCCCAATTCAGTACTTCCAATGTGAAAATAGCCCCATGCCAGCTGCTGAGAGTAGAGGATATTGACGGTGGAGTGTGTGGATGGTGAGGCGGGAAGTGCTGTACCTGAGAGAGAGGGCTGCTGGGCGACGGTCACCCAGCTGAAGAACAATGGGAGCCCCACCGACAGGCCTGTCAGCAGGGGGCCCAGCTTTCTCTGGAAGCCCATGGGCCAGTCACCTCCACCTGAGCCTTGGTCCTAGACACCTGAGCATCTGTCTTTCTAAGCCATGACTGCAGAAAGTAAGAAAGTAACAATTAAAACCCACGGTTCGCAGTCACCATTAATACAAACCTAATGCTTCTCTGTCACAGGTCTCTAAAGTTTCTCTATCACTGGAAAATGAGTGTGAGGACTGTGGCTCCACGCTTCCCTTTCTGAGCTGAAAGAGGAAAGGCTGGATAGAGGACAGAATGAGGGATGAGAGAAAAATTAAGCCATTAACCAGAAAAACAAATGTGCATTTAGAGTTGTTCCTTGCTACCCGCTCTCCAATTACGGAATACTGGGATTCTGTCCTGGGAATTCTGACCATTTCATTGCAAGCCCCGCAGTAACCTCCACAATGTGGTAACCACCAAAACTAGCTGAAAACCAAGGACAAGTCCTTTCAGTAACTTTCCCCTCTTGAACTTACCTCCAAAACACTCCCCCCCTTCATTGTCATTGAAGAGGAACCAACTCATAGCTGACCCTCCAGTCGGCTTTCTGAGGCTGTAAATCATGCAGGAGGAGATTGCCCATCTTTCTCTCATGGAGCTTTTCGTTGGATTTAAATTGCCAGAGAGGCTCAGACTTTGAGTTAGTTGCAGGACTCCCTGCCCTAGCTAGAGCAAAAGCTCAAGAGTGTCCTGTCTGTTTGGTATACACTTAATTAGCAGCTAGCCAAACCATTTCCTGATAACAGAGCTTGTGTGTATGTGTTGGGAGTGCTTCTCCAAGCCCCTCTTACCCCTCATTTTGCATCGCTGCCATCCACTGACAGAGGATTTCTTCGGAAAGCCCGAGGCCATCAGCCAGCAACCTTAAGTGTTGTTTCACTGTCTACTTCAGCCTGACAACATCAGGCTCCCAGAACAGCAGAGACAACATTCATCACCCCAGGGGCCCCACAGCAGGTGCCTGGGGACTAACACAGGAGTCCTTGTGGCCCAAGTAAGCAATGTCAATTTGGCTCCTGCCACTGAGAGCCAAGAAGACAGTTCCTGCAGAAACAGCACTGCCAAGTGAGAGCCTGAAACTGAAGCAATTAAGTAGGGATCCCCATGCAGGCTTCAATTTCTCTGGGGGCTCATGGACCGACCCAAACATGAGGCTCTGTGCCCATAGCAACCAGCCCCAGGTCGGCACAGAGAATCAGACAAAACATAGTTGAAAATTTCCTGAGCTCTAACTTTTCATGGGATTATCTTTCCATGTGGGGAGAGGCCCTCCCAAAGAAGCTTTCTCTGACCTGAAGCTAGGTGAAATGTCCTTCTTCCAGGGACCAGAGGCCCCTATGACATCCTGCTCTGGACTCAACACAAGGTGAGGCCACTTTGTTTTCTTGTCTACAGGTGGATTGTGGCTTTCAGGGAGCCCGGCTATGTGCATCTTGTACCGTCAGTACACAACAAAATGCACTGAACTAAGGCCTGTGAGGCAGCTGGTAACTCCCCACACCAGCTGCTTTCTGTGACTTTGAGATCAGACCCGTAGAGGTGGGCTTGAGGCAAGAAGCTAGCTGGAGTTGTTCTTGCTGTTGCTAGGTGCCAATAAGTCAACTAGGGCTTATAGTAACCCTATGAGCAACAGATTGAAATCTTATCCTATCCTGGACCGCCCTTATCATTTCAAACACGCTCAATCCCACTGTTGTAGCCCCCGTGTCAATCCATCTCATTGAGGGTCTTCCTCTCATTTGCTGACCTTCTGCTTTCCCAAACATGATGTCTTTTTACAAGACACCTCCTGACAACATGCCCAAAGTATGTGAGTTGAAGTATCACCACCCTTGCTTTAAGGTATACTCTGTTTGCACTTCTGTCAAGACAGATTTGTTTCACCTCACACACAAAAAAAAAAAGGCAAACAACTCAATTGCAAAATGGCACAAGATATGAATAGACACTTCACCAAAGAAGACATTCATATGGCAAAGAAACATATGAAGAAATGTTCAAAATCCCTAACTCAGAGAGATGCAAATCAAAAGATATAAGATATCATCTCACCTCAGCAACAATAACAAACCTCAGTGAGGCAGCAAACAATAAATACTAGTAAGTTTGTGAAGAGATTAGAACTTTCATTCAGTGCTAGAGGGAATGTAAAATGGTACAACCATTATGGAAAGCGGTCTGACACTTTCTCAAAACGTTGAAAATAGAAATACCATTTGACCTAGCAATTCCACTGCTGGGAATACATCCTAAAGAAACCAGAGCCACAATGCAAACAGATGTATACACACCCATTTTTATTGCTGTGTTAGTCACTATAGCAAAGAGATGGAAGCAACTCAAGTACCAATGGAAACTATGGTACATTCACACAATGGAATATTATGCAGCATTGAAAAACAATGAACTTGTAAAACATTACACAACATAGGTGAGCCTGGAGGACATTATGCTACGTGAAATTTATCAGTCACAAAAGGACAAATAATATATAATACTGCTGTTATAAAATAAGACTGACCTGGGGAGTTGGGAGGAGAATAAAGAAAAATGGATAAAGAACACTGCACTGGAACAGATGAGGGGAAGAATGGTCTGAAAGGAATATATGATTAGGCATTAAATATATGACAACAATCTAGAACAAGAAAAGTACTGCAAAGTGGACCGGGGGAGGCAGGAGGAGATGGGAAGAAAATGTGCAACAATGAATGAAGATAGATTTGCTTGGTTTATTTTATTAATTTTAATGAACATTTACAGAGATATTGGATTTTCACTCATTCATTGTTGCACTTTTCTCCCTGCCCAGCCCTCTCCACCAGTTCGCCCTTCTCTTTGAAAAGTAAAAGAAAAATTCCTTCATTGGTATACAATCCCCCCACCCTGAGTACACTCCACTATGCAACCTTCATTCTGGACTCTTGTGATAACCATAATACCTTATCATATATCACTTTTAAATTGTTCTCTCCCTCATCTGTTTCAATGCAGTATACATAATTTATCTGTGGGGTTTTTTTTCAGTCTTACCCCAACCCTGATGTCAGTCACATTCTACAACAGTGGCACTATGCAGCATTTGCCTTTTTGTGACTGAGATATTTCACTCAGATTTGCTTGGTTTTTTGATACATCTCATTGCCTTGAGTCAGACGTCAGACCCAGCTCACAGCTGACCTCCTAACGGATTTTTCAGAGGCTGTAAGTCACACAGGATATTTTTTTCTTCTTTCTCCCTTGGAGTCCCTCGTGAATTAGGACTGCTTACCTTTGGGTTGGCAGCACAACTCCTTATTCTAGGCCACCTCGGTATGTATATTCAATATTCTTCACTAACATTACCAATTCAAGTGATTCGGTTTTGCTTCTTCATTGTCCAGCTTACATTCATTTGAAGGAATTGAAAATACCACAGCTTGGGTCAGGAGCACCTTAGTCTTTAAACTGGCATTCTTGATCTGTAAGTACTTTAAAGAGGTTCCTTTTTTCATGTCAAGACATTTAATTTTTTTTAAATAATTTTAATGAACATTTACAGAGATTTTAGATTTCCATTCATTCATTGCTGCACTTCTCTCCCCGCCCAGCACTCCTCCCCACCCCAGTCCCCAGTTCGCTCCTCTCTTTCAAAAGAAACACTCCCACCCTGATACACACCCCCCCGCACCCCTCCCACCACCCCAAGTACATTCCACTATGCAACCTTAATTGTGGACTCTTGTGATAACCATAATACCCTATCACATATCGCTTTTAAATTATTCACTCCGGGGAACTCTGGTGGCCTAGTGGCAAGAAACTGCACTGCAATCCCAGAGGTACACGGTTCGAATCCACCAGATGCTCTGCCGGAGAAGGAGAAGGAGGAGCAATATCCTCCTGTACCAGTCAGATCTGATTTGATGGTACAAGCACACAAAATAATAATTTTAAAAAAATATTAAATTATTCACTCCCTCATCTGTTTCAGTGCAGTATACACAATTTATCCAGTTTTTTTCAGTCTTACCCCAACCCTGGTATCAGTCCCATTTTACAGCAGTGGCACCATGCAATATTTGTCCTTTTGTGACTGAGATATTTCACTCAGCATAATGTCCTCCAGAGTCACCCATTTTGAATAATATTGCATGAGTTCCTTGTTTTTCAATGCAGTGTAGTATTCCATTGTGTGAATGAATATACCACAGCTTCTCTATCCATTCGTTTGTTGATGGGCATCGGGGTTGTTTCCAACTCCTTGCTATTGTGAACAGAGCCACGATAAACATGGGTGTGCATATATCTGCTTGGATGTCAGTTATGGTCTCTTTGGGATATATTCCCAGTAGTGGAATTGCTGGGTCAAGTGGTATCTCTATTTGCAACTTTTTGAGAAAGCGCCATATCGCCTTCTACAGTTGGTTGCACCATTTTACATTCCCACCAACAGTGAATAAGGGTTCCAGTTTCTCCACAACCTCGCCAGCATTTGTTGCTTGCAAGATACTTTATTTTTAAAACAGGTCACAACACCAACTTTTGGCTTATTCTGCCCCTGGACAAGCTACAAATGCTTACTCAGCAGCTGGGTGCATTCTTTAGTAGCATGTATGAAAAGTGAATAAAAATGTATAAAAAACAAATATTCAAATAGTTTCTATAGGAACACAGATTCGTGTGACCCCATCGCCTAGTCTTTCATACTGTTGCATCTGTTCCATCCCAACCTACTTATATAAAGACATTTCAAAACTAGCAATAATTAAGTTAAACGATCCGCATAAAGAGGTTCTTAGCAGCTGGGGTTGTAGACTTGCAAGTCCTCCCTCCAGGCCTCCGTGGCGCCAGGGGGCGCTGTTGACATCCCAACTGGATGACGGGCTTTCGCTCGTCACTGCCACTCGCGCGATGGGCTCCGAGGCAGCGCAGTTGCTGGAGGCTGCGGACTTCGCGGCTCGGAAACACCGACAGCAGCGGCGGAAAGACCCCGAAGGGACGCCCTACATCAACCACCCCATCGGTGGGCGCGCCAGCTGGGGAGCAGTCGCCGCGGCGCGTCGGGGTGGGATGGGGAGGGGGACGCGGAGCCCCCGTAGAGCGCCTGCTCTGGGCTACCGTGGCGGTCACTGCTCCTGGTTTGCTGTTCAGCCCTTACACCAGCCCAGTGTGGTAGGCACGGTTGTTCCCTTACTCAGTGGCCATCCAGGAGGGTCAGGGATTTGCCCAAGGTCGCCCTGCTAGTAAGGACTCTTCTGTCACTCACTCTTTGCAGCGGGTTTTCAGAGACTGTACATCACACGGGAAGAGACTGTCAAGCTTTCTCCCATGGAGCGTGATGCATTCGAACAGACCTGGCACTGCAACTCCTTACCCACTAGGTTACCAGTTCTCCCAAAGGGGCCTCAGCTGATTTAAAAGCTCACATTCCTGCGCTCATTCCTGTCTGACCTCTTGCTTTGACCAGGTGTGGCTAGGATCCTGACCCATGAGGCGGGAATCACTGATATTGCCGTGTTACAGGTAACTCTCCTCCTGCCTTTCTGGGAGACTGGACTGGGGTTCATGGACCCTATTCAGCTCCGGGTGCCCCTTGACTGGTGTCATGGTACTGAGGAGGAACCCTGTCCCCAGGCAGCCCTGCTCCACGACACGGTGGAGGACACAGACACTACCCTGGAAGAGGTGGAGCTGCACTTCGGAGCACACGTGCGGCACCTGGTGGAGGAGGTGACAGATGACAAGACTCTGTCCAAGCTTGAGAGGAAACGCTTGCAGGTGGAGCATGCCCCCCACAGCAGTCCTGGGGCCAAACTGGTGAAGCTAGCCGACAAGCTGTACAATCTGAGGGACCTGAACCGCTGCACCCCAGAGGGTACGCTCCCGAGACTGCTGCCGGGGGAAAGGGGAGGGACAGCCATCAAATTCCCCTGAAATAGACCTGGACTTAACTTATTAGCTCGCTCCAAACCTATCAGACTACTCTTTGATCTTTTTGGTAAGGGATAAATACAGTAACTAGGCCAAAAGGAAAATCTGAGGTAAAATCATTCCATTAGGAACTCATCTGATGGCTCTGCTCCAAGCCCCTTAGAAAGTGGGTGAAAGCCAGTGCTGTCTTTGCTGTTACATGAGCAGATTTCTGTCCACTTTTATGCAGGGTGGTCAGAACATCGAGTTCAAGAATACTTCGAGTGGGCGGTGCAGGTGGTGAGGGGGCTTCAGGGAACCAACCAACCACTGGAGGAAGCTCTAAAGCAGCTGTTCAAGGAGCGGGGACTGGCACTCTGAGCAGCTGGGGCCATCAGTGTGTCAACACAGACTCTTACCCGCTGGAGAGGGTCCTATCTCAGCCTGTCATTTCCTCTGAGCTGCTGGTTCATTTAGCCTGGATCAATGAGACCAAAACCACCTGCCCTTTCTCACCCTGAAGTTCTCCCGCCTACTGAGCTGAGCCTGGATTCTGGAAATGAGACACATTTCCATCCATTTGCCACAACTCTTCACCAGGCCTGGCAAGGTTTTCTATTTAGCAAAGTGTTCTCTCTGGCCCCCTGGGAACTTGAGCTTGTATAAACTAGGCTTGGAGCTTACAGAAGTCTTAAAGGAAAATAAAATACTTTGCCGAAAGGTTTAACTTGCTGCTGCTCCTCTTTGGGTCTCTTGAGTGGGAAGCCAGGAGACTGAGCTCTCTGTACAGGTCTTTAGGCCGCCTGGCTTCGTGGTTCCTGACATACAGAAGCTCAAGAAATGGTGGTGGCTTTCTTGGTTAAGAAAGGTGTATTATAGGGGAGGGCCTCTTGCTTTTCTGGCACAGGAGAGACCCCAGCGGCAATACGACAGGACCAGGAGGGCTCTGCAGACCCTCCACACTGCAGACACCAAAGGAAACTTGACATGCAGCTCTGCTCAGTATTGGGTGGAGAGATTTCCCGGTTGCTAAGCGATAAGAATTTCCTGCCTTCCCCGGAACTGGCCCTGGAGCTGCTGCGGAAGAAGGGTGCGGTGGCCCTTCACCCTCAACAGGCCTTTGTTCCAAAATACTTGCTGAGATGCAGTGTGTTCTAACAGCGGACCCTTCTTCAGTGTCCGAGGCTGCCAATCTTTATGGGAGGAGATTGCCTGTCTTCCTCAGAGCAGCTCTTGGACTTGAACCGCTGACCAAGGCTCCTGGGTGGTATCGCATCTACTGATACCGCATACTCTACTCTCGAAGTGATGATATGTGAGCCCTGCTGAGTTGCGGAGGTTTCTTACTTTGAAAGAACATCCGGAGGAGGAATTTGTTAGGTCAAAGGGCACTCTGTCTTATAATGAGACCTTTCCCTAACCCCCCCCCCCTTTACTGAGGCTGTTTGTTTTAAAAGGTGAAGAAACAACACAAAAGTGAACTTCTGAAACGAGTTAGGGCATGTCCTAGATAAATGCATAAATGAAGCGAATGTAATCCTTTTAAACCCGGCAGGGTGTGGTGCGATTTGAAGCAACTTTAATTTGGCAAACATACATAAACAAGAATCCTTACTTTTGTCCTTTACACTTTTTTATTTAGCGAAGTTTTTCCCTTTTTAAGTGGCTTAAAGCTTCAGAATATTTTATAATTGATATCTTCTGCTTTAGAAGATGAAAAGATTTTCCACAAGGTCCTTGAAAGAAAAAACAACCCAACAATCTTTTTCCACTTGTATTGTCTCTATTGCTTTTTAAAATAGCCTGGTGAGATAGACGAGGTAAGAATTCCGCCCCCCCCTTCAGTTTACAGAGAAAGTACGGGAAGTTCCGAAAGATGAGGAGACTTGTAAATGGTTGATAAGATGACAGCAGAACCAGCACCAGAATCCAGGTGTCTTGACTCTGGAGCAACCACAGTTGAGGACAGCCCCAAACTGTTTGGGCTTGTGAATTTGGACCGAGTCTGAGGTTTATCTGCCCAACATACTGTTCATCTGAGCCAAGATAATATTTAATTCAGTTAGCTTAAAAATTGGCATAAAGTATAAAGATTTTTTCTATGAACTACTTGAGTTCAGTTACTAATCTGATACATTATCCCTTCTAAGTATTTTAGTGTGTTTTCCCCACAAATTTTCTTATACAGTAAAAGCTGTGAAAGCCAGAATCTAGTAGGGCAGTAACCTGGGAGAGAAGGAAAAAGCAAGGATTTTCGACTAGTCGCATAATTGGGAGCTCTGGTGAGCTAGTCTGTAGGCAGCTCTGCACTACTAACCCAAAGATACACCTCTCTGGTGGTTCAAAACCACCAGCAGCTCCATGGGAGAAAGATGGGTAGTCTGGTCCTATGTCATTTTTAGCCTCAAAACCCACTGGAGGGTCAACTGAGTTAGTACTGACTTGAAATGAGAGAGAACAGAACAGAAACGTGCTAATATTGTTACCATTAGGTGCCCTCTAGTTGAGTATGACTGAAAGGGATCCTGTGAACAACAGATCTGAACCCTGTCCTATCCTGTGCCATCCTCATCATCTCTCACACATTTGAACTCGTTGTTGGAGTCACAGGATCAAGCCATCTCATTGCGAGTCTTTCCCTCTTTTGCTGACCCTCCACCTTTCCAAGCAAGAAGTCCCTTTCCAAGGAATAGCTTCTTCTAGCAACATGCCCCAAGTATATAAGACGAAGCTTTCCCATCATTGCTTCCAAGGAACCCTGGCTGCACTTTTCAAGATATATCTGTCTTTTGGCCATCCATGGGATATTCAGGACTCTTCTGCAACACCGCAGTTCAAAGGCATCAACTATTCTTCTGTCATCCCTATTCATTATCCAGCTCTCAGAGATCTAGCAAGTTATGGAAAAGATCATGGCCTGAATCAGGTACATCCCAGTCTTCAAACTACTATCATTGCTCCTTCCAGCATTTTGGAAGGTCCCTGACAGTGGACTTGCCAATGAAGTCACCTCAATGCTGGTCTCCTGATCACCTCACTGCTAGTACCAACAGAGTTGATTGTGGGTCCATGTAAGATGAAGTCATTGACAATTTCAGTCTTTTCTTCACCTATCATGATGTCCAGTGGTGAAGATTTTATCTTCTTGGTGTTGAGATGCAAACCGTATTGAAGGCTGTAGTCTTTCATCTTCTGCAGCAAGTGTTTCAAGTCCTTTTCAATTTACCAAGCAAGGTTGTATCATCAGCATAACACAGGTTGTTCATGAGTCTTCCTCCGATCCTGATGCTACATTCTTTTTCATAGAGTAGCTTCTTGAATGATTTGTTCCTTGTACAGATTACATAGGTTTAGAGAAAGGATACAATTCTGGCACACACTTTTCCTGATTTTAACCATTAAGTGTTCCCTTGCTCTGTTTGGATAACAGCTTCTTGGTCTAGATTCAGGATTTTTTAAAAAAATGTTTTATTTTTTAAATTTTATTAAATTTTATACGTGTACCATCAAATCAGACTGGTGGATTCAAACTATGCACCTCTGGAATTGCAGTGCAGCTTCTTGGTACTAGGCCACCAGAGCTCCCTTAGATTCAGGTTTTGAGCACTGTTAAGTATTCTGGAATTCCCAATCTTCACAATGTTAGCCATAGTTGGTTATGATCCACACAATTGCCTTAGCATAGTCAATAAAACACAAACATTCTTCTAGCATTCTCAACTTTCAACCAGGATCCACTAATATCAACAATAACCCTAGTGCCATAGCCTCATCGAAACCCTACTTGAACCACTGGCAGTTCTGTTAATTTACTGTTCTAGTCATTTTTGGATGATCTGCAACAGTATTTTGCACAAGATTGTTCAATAATTTCCACATTCTGTTGGATAACCTTTCTTAGGACTGGGAACAAAGAGGATCTCTCACAATCCGCCAGCCAAGCAGCGGCTATCCTTCAAGTTTCCTGTCATACACTGGTGAACACACACAGGGCTGGTTCTGTTAGTTGAAACATGCCAATTGGTATCCATCAATTCATGGGTCTATTTTTAACCAGTATCTTTAGTGCATCTGAAGCTGCTTATTTCATTACCACTGGTTCCTGTTTATATGATACTTTGTTCATATGGTACTTCCTAAAATATTTCAGTGTCATCCAATTATTTTTTGTATAGTAACTCTCTATTTTTTCCATCTTTTTTTTTATGTTTCCTGGATGTAGTGTCAAATGTTTTATTCAAAATATCTTTCCTAGCCATTAACTGTTTATTTTGTGCTGAAGTATTTATTGTATTAAGGAGGTAGGATTAGGTTGGGATACAAGCCCCATCCTGCTAGAGGCTTCTATAAGTTCCAGGGGCACTCTTCTTTTTAAGACACTGTATGCAGGGACACAGCACCTGGCCTGTCTCTGCAACACTGGCTGCATATTTATAGTCGAGAGTCATTCTCTGGATTGGTCTGAGTCTCTGGGAGACCTTCCAGGGAATGACCAAACCAAAATACAGCTGCCAATACCAGAAGACTGCTTACTTACAAACTTAACTTACACTACTTGCCTCAAATTTGTGAATAATAGGGCACTTCTCAGCTTATACATAGTCTGGTCCAACTGGCTACAACCCTTCCTTCTCCATGGAAACCTAGTAGCTAAGGGGGTGGACTACAAGGATGGACAGAATTCTGTCTCCAGTGGTTGAATTTGCTTCTAGGTTATATAGATTCCCATTTTAATTACAATCCCAGAACTGAGGCTCTGATCACAGAGCTCTGTGGTAAAGGGCTGTTATATTTCCAAGTCGTGTGTGCAGAAGAATCCCTTAGGGAGCTTGTTAGATATGCAAATTCCTTGGTGCCTACATCCAGAAGTTGGTTCAGTAGGTTGTGCCTTTATCCTCTACCATCACTCCCATTAGTGGAGAAGGAGTTGCCAACCCAAAGGCAAGTGGTTCAAATCCACAAGCTGCCCCAAGGGTGAAGAAGACCATTCTCCTCCCATATGACTTACCTTGGAAAACTTGGAGGGTCAGCTCTGGGTTGGTTCCAACTGGAGAGCACATAACAACATATAGTAAAATAAGGTTTGTGTCCGGCTTATGTCACACACCAGCCTCTGGGCAGCTGTGACGCTACTCCACTTATCTTTGGCAACCTAGGCTCAAGGAGCAACCCCATTCAGGAGATGTCTAGAGATCTGTGTTCAATAAGCAACTCCTGTGATGCTGGCCACACACAGAATGTCACCTTAGGTAGCTCTCAAAGTCTAGTGCAAAGGGTTGAACAGCAGTGCTTTCCTGGCAGATGTATGACTTAACTCTATGTCTAAGGCCACCAAACATAATAGCCTTTATTTTCATTTTCTAGGGGCTCATAAGCCTTTATTTTAATTCCCTAGGTGGTCTAGTGTTAAGAAGCTTTAATCCCAAAGGCACACAGTTCAAATTCACCAGCTGCTCTGCAGAAAAAAGATAGGCAATCTCCTCCTGTGCAACTTACTGTCTCTGAAAATTCCCTGGAGGGGTCAGCTGTGGGTCAGTTCCAACTCAATGATAGCTAAGAATAGGAGTGTTCACAGATTATCATTTGTTTTACAGCACAAAACAAATTATGATAATAGTTCATCCTCCTTTACTACTATGATTAGAATGTATAGTTACTGAGCCTTCCTATATCCCCCCCCAAAAAACCCCTCTGGTCGCACAGAAGTTAAAGTGCTTGAATACTATGAAGTGGCTGAAACCCACCAGTCATCTCACAAAGATGCAGTAATGTTTCCATAAAGATTCACAGCCTTGGAAACACTGTAGCACATTCGACCCTGTTCTATAGGTTCTCGGTTGGCCTCGACTCACCAGCTGTAGCTTGGTGTATGTAGCAAGCACTATGTGAATCACTTCATGTTGATAATCTTATTTCTTCTACTATGATAATTGAGAAAACATTCTTTAAAAGCTTAGTATTTGCACACCATGTTTGTCACGGCTTTGTTCACAATAGCAAAGGGTTGGAAACAACCTAAGTGCCCATCAACAAATGAATGGATAGAGAAGCTGTGGTATATTCATACAATGAAATACTACACTGCATTGAAAAACAAGGAACTCATGCCATATAATTCAAAATGGGTGATCCTGGAGGACATTATGCTGAGTGAAGTATCTCAGTCACAGAAAGACAAATACTGCATAGTGTTACTGTTGTAAAATAGGACTGACATTGGGGTTGGGGTAAGACTGAGAAAAAAAATTGGATAAATTATGTATACTGCATTGAAACAGACGAGGGAGAGAAAAGTTTAAAAGCAATATATGATTGGGTATTATGGTCATGACAAGAGTCCAGAACACAAGCTGCATAGTGGAGTGGACTTGGGGGAAGGAGTTGTATACCAATGAAAGAATTTTTCTTTTACTTTTCAAAGAGAAGAGCGAAATGGGAGGAGGGGTGGGCAGGGAGAAAAATGCAACAATGAATGAATGAAAATCCAAAATCTCTGTAAATGTTCATTAAACTTAATAAAATTTTAAAAAAAGAGAGGGTGAAAAAAAAAAGCTTGGTATTGTGTCCAAGGTGGTGGAAACTAAAATGTGAACCCAGGTGACATATTATGCTAGAAAAAGGAGTCTTTATGGCATGTTGTCAGGTGCCTTTGAGTGGGACTCAGAGCCACCCCAAGAACAATAGGCCTGCACCCTGTCCTGTCCTGCACACACTTGAGCCCCTGGGTGTACCGTGTTTATCCATCTTGTTGAGGGTCGTCTTCTCTTTCACTGACCTTCCACCTTCCCAAGCATGATGTCCCTCTCCAAGGAATGGCCTTTCCTAACAAGATGCCCAAAGGGTGTGAGATGAAGCTCCACCATCTTTGCCTCCCGAGGAGCAGCCGGCATCAGGGGCCCCGTCTGATGACACAGAACAGTTGTAACCCACAACGGCCCCTCAGGAGAAAGATGAGCCAGTTTCCTCCTGTAATGACCGGCAGCCTCGGAATCCTCAGGGAGGGTCATCTTGAGTTGGAAGGTGACCCAACTTGATGGTCATGGGTTTGGGTTATTTGGGTTTATACTGAAGGAGCCCTGGAGGTGTAACAGTTAAAGGACTCACTTGCTGCTAACTGAAAAGCTCAGCGGCTTTACAGGAGAAGAGTCCTGATGATTGGCTTCCCTAAAGCTTACAGCCTGGGAAGCCCAATGTGGCAGCTGCACTCGCCCATACAAGGCCACTGCCAGGTGGAATCAACATAGCGGTCATGATATGGGGCAGGCCAAGCCTAGAGGCCTCAGGGGTTTGGTTCCAGATGACTGCACTAAAGTGAGGTGTGCCTCTTCTGGTATCTCAGTGCACACAAATGCTGTCTCCACAATCTGCAGCCTGTTAGGTGGTATTCACGTTTCCTGATGGCCTTGTGAAAAAGGATGAGATACTGTGAAAATTATCAACACGTGATATCGGGACACTGAGTGAGTACACGCTGCTGGAAAAATCGCACCGGGAAGACTTGTGTGGAGCAAGGTTGCCATAACCTTCAATTTGCTTAAACAAAACTTCAGTGTCTGCAAATCGCAATAAAGCGAGGTATGCCTTTGCCGAGTGATTTATACCCCCACAGAGGACACTTGACCTGAGGTCTCTCCACAGTCCCCGAATGACAGTGACTGTGGCCTGGTGCTGGTGGCAACACTCCTGGGTGACCCGACCTCAGCTTGGTCACCCTCAAATCTACAGGTAACAAGTTGGCATGTTCCTCTAACTTCCTCTAAGGGCCCCAGAGCAAATTCATCTCCTAAAGCAACTGAACGTTTGATTTATATGCCGCAGATGGTTTTCCTCATCTGTTGTGCTTTAACCAGGATGTTTCATATCCTGCGGAAATGTTTACTCTTTTTGGTGGTAAAAGTCTCTTTATATTCCCTTAGGCTTCTTATTATTTGTAGAAAAGAGGCTCCCACATCAGAGGTACACAGATAAACCTGTATCTTCTTCAGTAACTTTGTTTTCTTTTTGTATTAAGAATTTTTTCTTTTTGTACTGATTTTATACAAGCCATAAGATTACTTTGATAGCCAGTTGTCTCAAAATATTATTTATTAAATAATCCATCTTTGCCTCATTTCAAATATCACTTTCATCATGATCTCAAACTGCATATACCTAGGTCTGTTTCTGGACTTGGTTTGTCCACTGGTCTGTCTGAGTCCAATCCAGCACACTGATTCAATCCACCATGATCACTCCTTCCCTCTGGAAATCTGCCAGAGAAAGGGCCACCTTTCACTGCCCAGGCTCAGCTGCTCACCATCCAGAATGATCTCAGCATTCTCATCCATTTACTCTTCTTTTAGGACCTTCCCACTTCTAAAAAGTATCCATCCTCCCTGGGATGACATGACATTTATGGGTTGACCTGGGGAGCATTAAAATCTTATTACGGGGACCTGTCTTTCATCTGGGTTGAGCCACACAATGCTCATAGTAGTCATCAGTTGGTGCTTAGATTTGACAGGTGGGCACTTCTGTCATCTGCAGAGACAATGGTCACCCCTCACAGCCCTCACGTGCCACACCAGCCTAGGGCATGGATATCCCTGGCTGCTTGTGAGGGGGAAGCCTGTGGAGCCGACTCTAACATGCCATTCACCGATGGATTCTAACAGGGACCTTTCTCTAGAATAGTGTGTTGCTTTCTGGTCTTTACTGAAAGTTTCAACAAGAGATGAATTTTAGTTCTTACCAAATTATCTTTTCAGCATCTATAGAGACTATCATAAATATTTCTCTGTTAACTGAAGCTGAAATACAGGCTGGTGCACAGCCATGTTGCCTCCTGATGGATTCTATAGATTCTGCCCCCTGAACTGGGAACCAGCTGTTTCTGGGAAGGGCAGACCGGAAGTCAAGCTTCGAGGCCTGACTGTAGGGATACTGCGGAAAGCGTTTTCTGGGTGACTGTGAACATGAGGTCTTAACAGCTTTACTTCCTTTCAAGGAAAGGAAGTTTGTTAAAAGAAAGCCCCATGAGAGGAGGGGGTTCTTGGGGACAGTGCTGTATGGGACATAGGAACCGAAGCAGGAGTCATGGGTGGAAGACCCCAACACCTGCTGCCACCCATCGAGTCAGCATACAGACCAGGCGCCTCATACAAAACAGGGATCTGGGTACCTGAAGCGTCCAATGACCTTCAGCCATGACACAGTCCCCAGTCCCTAGAGTCCCTTCCTGCTGCACTGCAGCCAGGGGCTGCACAGGTCAGAAGCACTGGAGCCTCCCAGAAAGCAGCTGGGCCTTCTCTTAGGAAAAGCAGGGTTCCTTCTACCACCCCACTGCCACTACTTCCTCTGGGCCCCAGTTCCTGTTCAGAGAGTCATGCCAATCCCGCTCATCACATCAGGATGAGTCTCTACACTACCACAGCACCCCTGGGAGGCAGCTCTCCCCTAGAGAGACCCACTCGGACTCCCCTTAGCTTGTCTGTGTCTGCTTCCTCCACACCCCACTGTGGGAAGACGAAGGGGGCTTGAGTCTTCTCCAGATGGAGAAGCCCAGTCACACCCAAAGCCGAGTCTGGCAGCACCTCCTCTGACCAACAACAGACTCTCCTTATTCTTGCTGGCGCCTGCCCTACCTATACCCAGCACTGGGCTTGCAGGTTGCCCCCAAATACAGAAGCAACAATAAACAGGAAATGTGGGGCAGAGCCCAGTCTGTCAGTTCTGAGGCAGGTTGCGACAAGGTACCCAGTGTGGCCTGTCCGACCTGATCTCACATTCAGCGGCATCTCTGTGGGTGAACTTCTCTTCAAGCCACTAGAAGCCCTAGCCCAAGCGGAGGCGGAAGGTGGCAATCTCCATGGGCTCCAAGTAGATGTCGGTGCTGTTGGAGGGCGAGGCCAGTGGGTACAGGAGTGTCAGGGAGGTTGGCTGCAGGAAAGTAACGTCCAGGCCCTGGAAGAGGCTCCCCAGCGCCACCTGAGGAGAGGGGAGAAGACACCACTGAGCTGCCGGCTGATACACCAGCAGCTCTTCCGCCCGTCACATCCCAGAAACATGCTAACATATACACATACAGTCTGCACACGGGGGAGGGGGGCAGTTTACGACCCCTGAAAGGTGGTAATGAATTGTGCTGCCCACCCAAAGGTATGCAGTTCAAACCCACCAGCTGCTCTGCAGGAAGTGGATGGACAATCTCCTTCCACACCATTTACTGCCTCCTCTGAAAATGCACTGGATTGTCAGCCTGGGTGGGTACCAACTCAATCATAAGGAACAACATTCATGAACACAGGCTTTCAGGCCATGTGCCTTGTCTCAACTCGTCCCTGCCAAGCTGGAGGTGCTTTGACATGTCAATAGCTTCCCCCTTCTCCAGGAAGCCTCCCACTGCCCGACTAACATCTGCGCACTCTCTCTCTCTCTCTCTCTCTCACACACACACACACACACACACACACAGACACTCTCCACTTCCCTGCCTTCCTCTCAATCTCACCTGGGACACGGGGACACACACACACACACACACACACACACACACACTCTCTCTCTCTCTCTCTCTCTCTCTCTCTCTCTCTCTCTCACTCACTCTCATTCTCTCCGCCCCTGCTCCCGTCTCCCTCAGATACACCTCAGCCCTGCTCACCTTGCCTTGGCTTGTGGTGCAGTTGAAACCCAAGTTCTTGGCCTCAAGACCACAGTCAAAACCCTTGCGGTGTAAGAGAAGGGCAGTCTCTGCTGAGGGCAAGGCATCATCCTGGATGGTGGGACAGAGGGTGGGAGGTTTTAGGGAGCCGCAGCACCTCGGCCGCCAAGGAGGGCCAGGGGCAGGAAGCAGTCAGGGCGAGGAAAGGCCAGAATGTGGCCACAGCGATACAGGGCTGAGCAGACCACTCACCTCCGCTTGGATCGCCCGCAGGTTGAGCAGGTGGAAGTCACAGGGCAGTGAGGAGGCCAGAGGATGGAAAGAGCGCAGACCAGGGCCTGGGAACTGCCTCGTGGCCACAGGCAGGGCGAGTGCTGGGGTGTTCAGGTACATGGAGGTCAGGTGACTGAGGAGGGATGGGTAGCTGGTGGAGGGGACATCATGGACCTGAAAAATTAGTTTCCCGATATGAGAGAAGGAAGTGGGTCAGGATGAGGGGGCCTGGAGCAGATCAAAGCACATCCAGGTCAGGGTCTCTGGAAGCAGCTTCCTGGTGTGTTGACCTAACGGGCCCCAGGATGTGGCTCCATGCACTGTTCCTCTAACCCTTCAAGCATGGCCACTTCCCATCCTACACAACTCACTAGGCTGTTCACTTTCCACCCACCTGCCTTTTCACCTCCTTTCATAGCACTGATAAGAAGAACACATCCATGTTTGTCACATCTCTCATTACCTCAGCGCAGGAAGGAGGGTGGAAAAGGACAGACAAACGCCTCACCATGGAGTAGCAGCCTCTGGGGGAGGAGGAGCGAGCGCTCTGCAGCCCTCTGGTCTTGGCATGACCCAGGATCCATATTGGGAGCCCTCATTCTTGGCCCACAGCCCTATGGCTCTCTCCACCAGAGGGCTACTCCCTCACACCTCACCTGGACTTCGTGCCAGGCAGGCCTCACCTGAGCTGTCCTCCAGGCCGGCTATCTTTCCTCCCTTTGAATATGTGTCCAGCACGCCTGCCTTTCCACTGCCCCAGACCCCACATTCTCTCCTGTCATCTCTGGCCCAGCTGGCTGTTAAGTCCTCTTCCACTCTGCCTCAGCCGTGTCCCTCACATCCACATCTGACATCTCTGTGCACGGCCTGAGTTCAAGCCACCACCACTTCCTGCCTGAACTAGCCTTAATCTGCTCCCTCAGCCCGCAATGACATGCTGAGGGTACTGGGACAGGGCCCCCTTGTCTCCACTGAAAATGTCATGAAATAATGGTTAGAAAGCGCACAGGAAGAAATGGATGCCACTGAAGTATACATGGAGAGGTTGATGAATGTTTTCTTTTGCGCAAACTTTCACTACAATTAAAAATGAAATGAAAAAAAAAAAAAACAACTCTAAGTGGCAAAGATCTACCCTGATACATACTGGGCTGCCAAGAGTAAAAAATGATTCAACAGAAACTAGTTTTTAAACAGCAAACCCACTAGAAAGAAATAAACTTTAAAATTCAGATCTAGACCCGCTGATCTTGTCTTTAGAAGCAGAAACTAAAACTGTAAAAGGAAAAGTGGAAAAAGTGAAAATGAGCATAAAATTATTATGGGCACTAGGAGACTGGATCATCATACAGAGTTCTAGGACGTGAGGCCCTCCCCATGGAACAGCCTCTCCTGCCCAAAGTATGAGAGACGACACATCCTCATCTTTGCCTCCCAGGAGCACTCTGGCTGCACCTTCTCCAAGATCTGTCTGTTCTTTTGTCAGTCCATGGGACATTCAGTACTTTTCTCCAACACCACAGCTTAAAGTTGAGGGAATAGCCCCTGGAGGGCAGAGCTATAGGGCCAGTGGGCCACGAATGAGGGCTGCCCATATGGAAACGGTGTCATGCCAAGACCAGAGGGCTACAGAGGGCGCGTCCTCCCCCAGAAGCCCCTATTCCACGGTGAGGTGTTCATTAGGCCTGTAACCACCTACAACCCACATTATGCTCCAGCCCAGCGCGGATGACAGAATTCCTGCAACAGTAGAAATATGTTACGGCTACGCTGTCTTACAATAATCATCAGCCGTATCCGGCCACTGAGCACTTGAGATGCCATTAGTACAAATGAAGAACGGAAATTTTACTTCATTTAAATAGTCTTAAGTGGTCAGTTGTTAGCATGCTAGACGGCAGCGTTCTAGTCCAGCTGAATGACCCCATGGCTATTCCCCATCACACTGTCCTTCCTGCCTTCCACCCCGAGCCATGTACTCCAATCACAGTCCCGTTCAGCAAAGCCGAGCTCGGGTGACACCAGCTCTAGGAAGTGGTCCTGGGTCCCCTCTGTCCACTTGCTCACTCTCCTCAGTCCCAGTGGGCCATACCCATTTTCCACCTTGTATTTTTACATACACATCTCATACATACCCTGACCAGTTCTTCTCAGGTGTGTCTGTACTGTATGTATTTTCATGTCCCTCTCTGTCCTTGAAACATACCAGGGGCTGAGTGTCC
Source organism: Elephantulus edwardii (assembly GCF_000299155.1). NCBI lineage: Eukaryota > Metazoa > Chordata > Mammalia > Macroscelidea > Macroscelididae > Elephantulus > Elephantulus edwardii. The sequence continues at coordinate 7,023,944 of NW_006399791.1, read as the reverse complement.
ATTTAGTGACAAAGCCACAAAGCAAAAACTCAAAACCTAAACCCATTGCTATCAAGCCAATTCTAACTTCCAGCAATTCTACAGGACAGAGCAGACCTGTCCCACTGGGCTTCTTAGACTGCTGCATTGGGAAAGTCAGCTGTCAGGGACCTCTCCCAAGTACTGAAGAGCAACGATGCCAGTCTGGAGTCTAAGGTGCATCTGATCCAGGCCATAGTCTTTGCAATTACTTGCTATGCATCAGAAAGCTGGAAAATGACTAGGGATGATAGAAGGAGAACTGATGCCTTTGAGCTGTGGTGCTGGAGAAGAGTACTGAATATACCATGGACTGCTAGGAGAAGAAACAAGTTCATCCAAGAGAGTGTAAGACCAGGCTGCTCCTTGGAAGCAAGGATTCTGAAGCTTCATCTGACATACTTTGGACATATTGCAAGGAGGGAGCAGTCCTTGGAGACGTCATGCGTGGGAAGGTGGAGGGAAAGTACATGAATCCTCAATGTGATGGATTGCTTAAGTGACTGGGGTAATGGGGGTAGGTGTGTCAGAGACAATAAGATTTGGCATAGGATAGAGCAAAGTTTAAGGCTGTTGTACATAGGGTTGCTGTGAGTCGCAGGAAACTTGACGGCACATACAACAACAATCTTTATGGACACACCCTGTCACATCTTTCCCTCACGGAGAGCTGGTGGGCTCCAAACCCCAACCTCTCAGAGAGCAGCTACGTGCTTTAACTACTGTGCCACCAGACACCAGACATCGTGGGCTGACACTTCCACCAGCTCCTGAGACCGTTACAACTGGCTAAATACTGGCTGTGGGCTCCTAGCGCTGCCCCTTCCTTATCTCTCGATTTCTGTGGCTTCTGTGAGAGATCAAGTCCCTAAACATGACTGTCAGTTTGGAGAAAAGGTCAGGCTGGTGGGGGCAAAGAAAGCCATGAGATGAGTGGGGTCAGAGCAGCAAGGGTTAGAGGGTGCTGGGTCGGGAAAGACGAGGGCGCTGGGTCGGAGGAGACGAGGATGGCAGCACAGCGAGGGGAAATGAGCAGCAGGGATCCAGGCGATGTGGGATGGGGGTGGAGTGAGGTGCCAAACCAAGGTGGGGAGAGGAGCTCGTGTCATCACAGCCCTGCCGACATCAGCCCAGAGCCTTCACTCAGCACCACTCTCTCTAACCATGGCCCGACTGGAGCTCCACTCCTGAGGCCCGAGGCTGGAACCCCCAGGGTCTCACAGCAGGGACTGCTTTGGCCTAGCTCCCTGGGCATTCGGCCCCAGCTTTACCTCACTGCCTGCCGTTCTTCGCTCTAGCAGAAGGCGGAAACGGTTGCAGGTTCTCTTGTTGTCCTTGAGGCCCTGGCCTAGGCCCCGGTTGTCATCCTGCATGAGCCGCCGGTCCAAGATCACCTCCAGCTGGCCTGTGGAAATGAACGGTCAGCCCCTGGCCTGTCCCCACCCCTGGGCAGATACCAGCCTTTGTAAGAAAAGTCCAACCATAGTCCCTGAGGGAAAAACCTCCCGAGAACAAGAAGCCGAGATGCTCAGGAGAGACTGAGGTCTTGAATCCTAGAGCTTATGCGGGAGCTTAGAGAACTGCCACTCGCAAGACTGGATTCTTCAGATTAGGAGAGAAACAAGAAAGGGCAGGCCGATCTCAGGGGTTATCACCCTGTTCAGTGACTCAAAAGTGAGGCCAAGGGTCAGGCACCCAGGCAGGGAGCCACATGGAGACTGGTTACAGAAAACAGAGTGAACAAGCAGACAAGGCCACAGTCAAGGGGCACAGATTCCCTACCCTGGGCCGGCGTTCTCAGGCTGGGGCAGATTTTGCTATTTTTGCTAAGCTCTTCTGCAAGGTCTTCTCAATCACCTGCTACACATCTGAGAGCTTAAGGATGACAGAAGAAGAACTGAAGCCTTTCAATTGTGGTGCTAGAGAAGAGTACTGAACATCCCATGGACTAACAAGGACAAACATATGTCTTGGAGAAAGTTCAGTCAGAGTGCTCCTTGGAGGCAAGAATGGTGAAGCTTTTTCTCTCATATATTTTGGACATATTTTGGCAAGGCTATTTTCTGGAAAGGGAAATCAAGCTCAGAAAAATGGTTAGTGAAGGAGAGGAAGACTCCTGCGAGATAGATTGACAGTGAACACAGGAATGGGCTCAAGTGTATCAGAGATGATGAGGAAGACTCAATTGACTCCAGCGACATCTAACAACTCTGGCAGGGAATAGGCAGGGGCCCCAGCAGGTCAGACCTGAGCTGTGGAGAGGCGTAGCCAGCTGGTAAATCAGGCAGGACTCAAATTAGGTGTTATTTGGGGTTGCTGAGAAAAGGAGTGGGGAGAGGACTCGTGTTTTCCTTTAAAAACATGCTTGGGGAAGGGCTCACTGCAATTTGCTGGAGGAAAGGTTTCTCCAGACCTGTTTTTCTCAAAGATCTCTAGAACGGTCCCTGCATCACTCAGAACAGAGGGCCCACTTGCTCCGCTGTCTCCACAGCCCTTATTCTTCTCTCTTCCTCAGAAGAAGAGTAACCATGAGTTACTGTGAGTTGGAATCAACTTGCCTACAACTAACAGTAACACCTCCTCTGAGAGAGAGCACAAAACTCTGACGTGGATCCTCTGTGAGTAGCACCACCAGAGAGGGCACAGAGAAGACAGGAGTCAGTGAGGCTGACAGACCTGCACTAGATTTCTGTGGCCAGCAGCTCCTGGGAAACAGGACGGGAAGCCATAACTCCTTGGGCAGGAGCAGGTCCCATGGCTCTTGTCCAGCCGCCCAGGGGCTGAGCCTCACCCGGGCATACCAGGCTCAGAGCTTCACAAAAGCTCTGCCTTTCACAGACAGAAGACCCCAGGACCCCCGAGGCCCAGCTCCTCACCTTTCACTGAGGAGGAGGGAACCCTGGGGCATGCCCAAAGTTACCAGCTCTGCCATTCTCTCTATTAATGTTATTTTAAAAAATAAAACAACCCTTAATACAATATTTACGAAGGGAGAGAGATACATTTTAATAAGAAAATGGATTTTTTTCCCCTTTCCTAAATATTTTATTATGATAGTGAATGTCATTTTCACACTACTCTATTTCTTGGTCAAGAGAAGGAGTTTGCACGCCTCAGCTGAGAATCACTGTTTGATACCCGATGCCTCTCAGGGAAGCCCGTGACACATGCACCACCCAGCTGCCTCTGGTGCTGCTGACACCAGGGGTGCAGGTGACAGCAGCTGCCCACCTTTCTGCCAGGCCCAGGTGATCCACAGAAACAGTGAGCGACTCACCCTTGCCCAGACATGGTGATGACATAGACTACAGAAATGGGCTGGGGGGAGGCAGGCCGGCAGTGGGGAGGCTGTGTGGCAGAAGGCCTGGGCTGAGATGGACTGTCCTTGCTCCCCTACTCACCATCGCCGAGACTGGAGACACCCAGGGCCTGGGCAGTGTGCAGAGTGAGGCGGTTCCGTGCGTCCTGGATGTAGGCCATGACGGGCATGGGGTAGAAGTTGGCCTGAAGAGGCAGTTTCTTCAGATATCGCCGGGGCTGCACCTGAGAGAAGAACACTAGAGGATCAGGGCATGTGGGCATTATCTGGTCCCCAGGGACCTCTGCCCTCGCCTTGGACTTCTCTCCTCTGCCCTCTCCTATTCAGGGTTGGTCACCCCTCTTAGCCTACGATGGAGACAAAACGCAGAGTCCAAGTTCAGCTCTGGAATCTCCATCCTGTTCTGTTCCTGTTGTTTCCCTCCACCCCCAAGGAATCACCTGGAAGCCATTGAGGTCCGTGAAGAAGGTGCCCTGGCTCTTGATGTCCGTGCGCAGGCGCAGGGCCAGCTCCTTGTTGACGTAGTCCCGGATATCCACCAGGGACGACATGTCTACAGACAGCCCCTCCACCCCTGGGCATGAACACAAGAGGAGAGCGTGAGGTCGGAGGACAAGCCACCACGAGAAATCCAGGCTGAGCTGGGGAAGGTCTGGGCTGGCTCTCCCCAAAGCCCCACGGTACTGCTGGTGACCTTTCCTCTCAGAGATGTAAACAGCCCCACCTTGAAAGTTACATTTGTTGGAAACAAGACATGTACTTGCCAGCCTGAACAGACAAGGGGCAGGAGCCCACACCTCCACCCAGAGGCCTCCCTCACCTGCACAGCTCACCTGGCAGGTTGTAAAGCCGGACCACTTGGTGAATGTGCTCGTAGTAGGCGGCCACCTCTGAGAAGAACGGGCCTTCAGTGACACGGAGTACAGGCGGGTCCCTGGGGACGTACGGCTGGCAAGACAGCAGGTAGTGGCTGATCCCAAGTGCAGAGCAAAGCGGGTGGGTGCCAGCCTCGGCTTGGCCAAGGGACCTACTTCTTCCAGTCAGCTCTGACAGGACACCCTGCTGAGCTGGACTCAGGACACCAGAGAACATTCTCCAGCATCATGGAGTGAACTGAGTTCCCCCAAAATGTGCTGTAAATCCTAACCTACACACCTGTGGATAGACTCATTTGAAAACGGGGTTTTCTTTGTTATGTTAATGAAGCCCTATTGGTGCAGAGTTTCTTAGACCTAACAACTCAACTGGACTCTGGAGACATCAAAACGGCAGATGACACGGGACAGCAAGCACAAATAGGGAAGAGCTCCCCCAGGAAGCTCCCCCAGGGAGGCCAAGACACAAATGTTCCCCCTGGGCAGACAGAAGAGCATTTCCCTAGTTCCTTAGAGCTGAGGGCCGAATTCAGACTGCTACCCTCTTTAACTGGGAGAAAACAGACGCATTAGTTAGAGCCATCATTCTGTGGCATCTCTGTTAGCACAGCACTAAGAAACCAAGACAGAATGGGACCCAAGTTCCCAGTAAGAGTCCTCCTGGCAAAGACAGGGACCATCAAGGACGGTGGGGCGTGGGCATCCTCCTCTTGGTAGGATCCTAACCCTGCCCAACTGGTTCACCTGTCTCTGCACACCCTCCCAGGACCCCAGGCTTTGTGGAGCGTCTCCAGGGTACCTTGGCCTCGCCGTCAGGCAGGAAGAGGTAGGCTCCACTCTTGTCTTTGGATGTGCGGGTGCCGTAGATGAGGAATTCCATGTTCACTTGCTGCTCCTGCTCCTCGTCCGCCCTCCGGATGCTCTGCCAAGAAACACAGCCCTGACCCCTGGCCTCACTGCAGCAGGTCAGGCTTCCCCCACCCCAGGAAAGCAGGGACACAATTTCCCCAGGGGCCAAGGCCTGCGTCCTGGTGCTGTCACCTGGGAGTGGACGTGCCCATGCCGCTGTCCACCTTTCTCAGGGGACAGCACAACCACAAGTCTGAAGGCAGCTCTGCACCCCTACTGGGCCCCACTCCGCTACCCACCAGCCTGGTTTCACCCCACCACCCTTGGACCTTTACCTTGAGGAACCCGGTAAGGCCTGAGAACCAGACCTGCATGTAGCGGTTGCTGAGGGCAAAGTCCCCAGTGCCAGAGTCAATGACGCGGACGGGGAAGGCCTCGTGTCTGCTGACAGACAGCTGGCGGCCGTGCAGGTAGACACGCACAGAGGAGGGGAGTGTGCGGTGTCCATCCAGGCCCTGCTGCAACTGCAGCACGCCCAGGCCGAGGGCTGGCAGGCGCACGGGCACAGACACCTGCGGACACAGGGCACAAGGAAGGGGGCCACGCAGCGACATCAGCTCTGGGCCCAGACCTGTGGTTCCAGCTGCAGCGTGTCAGCTGATGGGAGGTCATGCCAGCCCCTACCCTCCCAGGGCCTCCCTCTCCTCCTCTGACAATGGAGGGGACATTGTCTGCCCTTCTTTGTCACTCTTATAAGTGTTTAATAAGATTTTTAAAAAAACAAAACCAAAAAGCCTATGAAGTGGTACGCTTTCAGTAAATACTTGTTAAGTGAATGAGTGACAAGGACATTACAGACTCATCATTGCTATAATCATGACTGCAGAAGCTTCCACCTTCTTTCCACGAGCAGACTCCACTGCCAAGAGAAACTGTCTTCTGGGCACTCCTGAACCCAAGATTCCCACCCTATACTGGGGAGTAAGCAGTGCTGGGCCGGGAGGTGGGCAGCTCTGGGAGCAGAGGGCAGACGCCTCACCTGGTAAACGTCATGCACCATGTCCGTGGCTGAGCTCCAGTGCGCGCTGATCTGCACGCCTAGAGGTTGGCCATCCTCGGAGAAGACACGCACCCGGGGTGAGTTGACCAGCAGGGACACCACACTGAGCCGCTCCTGATCCAGGGGGTTGAACAGCACCACGTACCTGCCAACACAAGGTAGGCTGACCTGGGGGGTGAGGACCGGGGTCAGGAAAGAAGGAGATAGAGCCGGAGGTGGCTCTGCCTGTTGGGGCGCAGTCCACAGCCTCACCTGGGTGAGGAGTCCAGTTGGATGATGGTGCGCTCGGGCAGGGCATCGTGATTGAGGCGGGAATCATCCTGGGAAGGGCAGAACCATCCTGGTGTTGGGCTGAACCTCCAACTCCTGCCTCCTCCCTGTGTGTTCCCCCACCCTGGCCCCTCAATCCTGGATGTGGGTCACCAGCTGCACTGGACTCAGCACTGTCCCCCAAGGTGGGGAGAAATCAGGGGCGCCACCCTCACACACCACCCATCAGGCACACCCCGGGCGGGGCTCACCATCTGCAGGAAAGGCGCTGCAGGGTCGAAGTGGTAGGTCTCCTTGTCCCCCAGCACCAGGTAGTGAGCAGCGTTGATGATGACCTGCTTCAGGCTGACCAGCGACCGCAGGAGCCTGTGGGTGGGCGGAAGGCAGGCTGTGAAGGTGAGTGACGTTGGGGCCCAGAATGATCACTACGGGTAGGCTGACTGTGCTGCCGTGGGCCTGCGCCCTGAGAGGAGCGGGCCTCACCTGACCCCGTAGTCCACCACCACGGCCTCCTTGGCGGTGCCGGTGATGGCATCGTGGTGCTGGAAGAGCCCCAGTGTGCGCCGGGCCTCCGTCAGAAGGGCAAAGTTGGAGAGCGGGTACTGGCTGGCCACTCCAGACCGGCGGGCATGGGCCACAGCCAGGCTGTAGAGGATCTCTGCCCCCCTGCCCGGAGAGAAGGGTCAGCCACTGGCCACCATGGCTCCCCAGGGTCAAGCCCTGCTTTCCAAGCAGAAGCCTGATCTTACACACTGTCCACTGGCCTTGGTCCCCTGATCCAGCCCTGTCCCTCCTCAAACCTCAAAAGCTCCCCCTGCTCCCTCTAGGCTGGTAAAGGGGGCCTGGCTCACCGCAGGTGGGCTTCCAGGACCCGGTCCAAGCTCTTGTAGAAAGGCCGAGAAGTGAAGTAGCCTGTCCAGTAATGGTCCTCCCGGTCAGCATAGGAGAAGAAATCTCCACTCAACACAGGAAACCCCGGAGGCCGAGCACCCGGCTCCACTCCTGTCTTCTTGTACAGGGCGTCGAAATAATCCGAGAGGGTGCCAAACTGGGCCTGTGAGGACCCCAAAGCCACCCCGCTCAGTCTCAGAGGCTCTGGGGAATCCTGGCCACAGTGCTGCAGCAGGACTGGGGCTGGACCTGTGCCGGAGCCAGGCAGGGGACGCTGATGTACAAGGAAAGCGGGACGGGTCATACGGGCCCCTGCTGATGACAGTGAGCAGAGACTTTGAGGGAGGCTGAGCTGCAGCAGTGCTAAGGGCCCCAGGCAGGAGCCCCCCAAGCCCCTTCCCCACTGAGTCCCCGCACCTGCACGTGGAGGTCGGGTTTGCTGTTGAGAAAGTCAAAGAGGCGTTGGTAGTTGAAGAACTGGGCGTCCCATTCCTGGGGCTTGTCGTACCGGAAGTCGTCACCAAGTGGCACCAGGAGGATGTTGCTTCGGAACAGGCGGGATTTCTTCCGGTACTGGTCCAGGAGCAGGGCTGCCCTGTGGGAGGCAGAGGGCAGGCACCCAACAGGAAGCCTTCGTGTCAGGATCACCAGAGCCACACCAGAGCCAGCACCCCTGAGACACGCCTACTAAAAGGTCCTCCTGTCTGCAGGTGAACTTTTCTGAAGGGAGGGAAGGCCAGCCTGGGACCCAGGTTTCTGACACCCTTCTTTATGTGAGGCTAGAATTTATGGCCTCAGCTCCCTAACTCTAGTTCTGCCCTCTGATACTGTTGTTGTTGTTATGTGCCATCGAGTTGCTTGCGACTCATAGCGACCCTATGTACAACAGCCCTAAATCCTGCTCTGTCCTGTGCCAACCGCACTGCCTCCGACACACCTGTCCCAATTACTCCAGTCACTGAATCAATCCACCTCATAGAGGGTCTTCCCCTCCTGCGCTATCCTTCCACCCTCCCAAGCATGATGTAACCTCTGATACTACACAGAATAAACTGGTCCTTCTTCCCCCGGATCGTTCAGAACTAGCACAGATGAGCCCACACCTCATGCTTCCTCTTCGGGCTCTGCTATACTGGTTCCCCATCTGTATGGTCTCCATGCAGCATCAGCTGGAGCCTGCCTGATGGATGCCATTCACCCTACAGTCCTGGTGTACCAGCTTCCTTGGGGTGAGGGGCCTGGCACTGGCTGCAGGAGCAGAGGGAGGATAAACCAGCCCCTCCATGTGGCCTGGAATGCCCTCAGAGTAGTGCGAGGCTGACTAGGGGCTTTTCTCCTCATTCTGAATGTTCTGCTTTCTGAAGCTAAGTTTCCCTCAGTTTAGATCCATCCGATCTGGTCAGATGTGGCCCACGTCCTGACAGATCTGCGCTCTGGCACCACGGCTTCACCATGCTCACCAGTGCAGGATGCAGCGGAGGCGGCCGTGGAGAGCTTGGGCTCTGAGGCCAGCCTGCACCAGAGCCGGCTCTGCATTTACTGCCTGTGTGACTCTGGGTAAGTTGCTTCACCTTTCTGTGCCTCACTTCCTATAAAACGAGGGTAACATCAGGCTCCATATACCCTCATCATGTTAAGAGGGTGGAAATAAATTTTAATGAGCTGATGTTTGCATGGCGTTTAGATTAATGCCTTACACACAGTAACTAAAAAAAGAAAAACAACTCCAAAATCTAAATCCACTACCATCTGGTCAGTTTCAACTCAAATCAACCCTCCACTGGGTCCTCAAGGCTGGAAATCTTAATGGGAAGAGAGTGCCCACCTTTCTCCCACAAAGCAGTTGATGGACTCGAACTGCTAACTCCTAGGTTAGCAGCACAACATACTGAGCACTACACCAGAAGGGCTCCTCATGCACACAGCTGCTAAGTGCCATCGAGTGTGACTCACAGTGACCCAGTGAACAGATCTGAACCCCGTCCCATCCTGTGTCTTCCTCACCATCTCGGACACACTAGAGCCCATTGCTGCAGTCACTGTGTCAATCCACCTGGTTGAGGGTCTTCCTTTCTTTCAACACCGCTCCACATTTCCAAGCATGATGTTCCCTTCCAAGGTATAATCTCTCTTAGCAACATGCCCAAAGCATGTAAGACAAAATGTTATCTTTAACTCCAAGGAGCACTCTGCCTGAATCTTCTCCAAGGCTTGTTTGTTTGTTCTTTTGGCAGTCCACACGATATTCAGCACTCTTCAAACCACAGCCCAAAGGAATCAATACTGTCATCCTTATTCACTGTCCAGCTCTCAGATGTGCCACAAGTGACTGATAAGACCATGACCTGAACCAGGTGCACCTTAATCCTCCAACTGGTACCCTGCTCCTCAGTAATTTGGAGCGGACCCTGCGTGTGTCACTCAGGGATTCCAATCAGTTGTCACTGGACCAACTCTGACTCTGACGGAAGCTCCAGGGTGAGTCAGAACAGTCTCACAGTCTCTGAGGCTGTAACCTTTATGGAAGCAGATGGACCCATTTTTCTCCTGTGGAGTACGTGGTGGATGCAAACCACCAACCTGTTAGTTAGCAGACATCTCACTTTTCCCAGACTCCTCACTCCCTCATCACCATCAAGTCAGAACCACTGATTCTTAGCTGGCCCTTCACTTGGTTTCACTGTAAACCACATAGACTGCCTATCTTTCTCCTTAGAGCTGCTAGGAGATGTGACCTGCCAGATGGACGAGGCCTTTGCGTTAGCAACACTCCTCCCTACAGAGGACACAGCCAGAGCCTCTCCGGGGACCCTTAGCAACTATACATAAACATTTGTTATTTTCTGCCTTCCACCTAAATTGTTGGGGAAAATCAATTGGAAAACAAAGCCTTCAAACACATCACTAAAAGGTCCTTTTTCTTTTTAGTTTCTACCTATTAACTGGCACATTATGGGTATCACAGTTCAACCAGTCAAAAACCCACTTAACCACACCTGGCCTGACTTGTACATTTCTTATTTATCCTCTAGGCTACCAAGAGAAGGTGCTTCAAATCCCACCTCTTCCTAATTTACTGGTCCAGTAATCTGCACAAAGGAGACAGAGCAGTTCTCTCTGCTGGTGTGATCTGAGGGAACCCAGGCTGGGCATCTTTGAATCTCAGCTGCTGCTTTAAGAAAAAACAGGTCCTGGATTCCTGCCTAGAATCAGCATTTACACTCCTGGATTCTGGAAACAAAAGGCTACTTTCTTTCCCCTTCGGTCACATGCTTCACCTCCTTGACATCAAGGAATCAGAGCACCACATTGTAAAAACCAGCTCGACTTGTTGTGTTCTTAATGGCAGCCGGTTCTGGCTGGCCCTCCGTCTCACTCTTCATCAGCACCTCCCAGAGGGGCTGACTTCAGCAGTAGCACGGGCATTAGGAGTCCCTAAATGTTCTCCTGAAGAGAACATTGATTTCCCTGGCTTGTCTGGTGGGCTTCAAGGTGAATCTAAGCATCTCCGGGAAATCCTCAGTCAACTGACCTCTGAGGATCCTGGCTGAATTAGGACTGAGTCAAGATGCCAAGCTGAAGATGAGGACTTATTAGACTATAACAAAAAAAGCCGATCGCGTCTCAGTCTTTTGGCTAAAACCAAATGTAGTATCTGTTTCTGTCAGTTTAACATCTGATACGTTCTCTACCCAAAAACAATATATTAAATGGATTTCTAAAATTAGAAGTTTGGAAAAAAAAATTTTTAAAAAAAGCCACATTTATAGCTGTCAAACTGGAACTGACTCAGAGTTGACCTTCCAGAGGGTTTTCATAAGGCAGTAAATTGCACAGGAAGAAAGTGCTCATTTTTCTCTCATGAAGTGGCTGGTGAATTTGAACTGGTGAACTGCCTTTCGGCTAACAGTACTGCTCTATAGACTACACTATCAGAGTCTCAAAGGGAAAAGCAGTATGAGAGTCATTCACTGCCAAGTTAATTCGTAAGCTCTGATAGTTTGCTAGGACAATCACTCAGAAGCATAATCCTTTGGGAAAATAAACCCACTGTGGAAGGTGATTAATTAGGGTTCCCCCAGCTTTCCAAGGGGACTCAGAATGCGGCCACCACTGCCATGGGACTGTGATCACCAGCCTAGCCAAGCTCCCCCATTTCAGGGAAGCCGAACAAGGCTGGGCTGTTAGGCAGTCCCCCATGTGGACAGCCCAGCCCAGAAGACAGAGGCAGATCGGACTCCTCTGTGGAGTGTAGACAGCAACACTGCATGCATCCCAGGGCTGGAAGCAGATACCTCTCAGCCACGTTGGCCTCCGTGATGGCGCGGGGAGGCACCTTCCAAGGGCAGTTGATGCGCCCGCCAGGCAAGCGTTTGAAATCAAATTGGCAGCAGATCTTGGGATCTGGGCCACAGGTATGTGGGACGTCATAGCTGTAGAAGGGCATCATGTGGCAGAAGATGTCGGTGCTGGAGTCTGAGTCTGCAGAAGACACACGTCAGAGTCAACGCCGAAGGGCTGGGGACAGGGACCCCAGACGGCAGAGAGTTGGAAAGGTAGGGAACATGTCTGACAGGGGGTGAGGCTGCACTGAGCTCAAGGCTGTAGAGGACACATGGGCCAGAGGCTGGGATCCAAGGAGGGCCAAAAGCCCATAGGTCCTCCAGGGAGGGGACATAGGAAGGTTAAGGTCCTCAGATGCCACAGAGGGCAGAGGTCAACCTAATGTGAAGAGTGAATCCAGCAAATGCAGAAAAGCCAAACCCCAAAACCACACCTGCTGCCACTAAAGTGGTTACGACTCGGCAACAACCCACGTGTCACGGAGAACTGTTCCACGGCACACTGGGGGTCAACATCTTTACAACCTCAAGCTGTTACTGACTAACAACGACTCTACAGGATGAAGCAGAACTTTACGGAAGTAGCTGCCACATCTTTCTCCTGAGGCATGGCTGGCAGATTCGAACCAACCACCTTTCAGTTAACAGCCAAGTGCTTAACTGCTCCTACAGGAGAAGTGGCAGTCTCCTTCTATAAAGTTTGTAGCTTACAAAACAATGAGGCATTTCCATGAATCAGGAATTCTACCGTGATGAATTGTCATGGATCAGAAACAATTCAATGGCAACAGGAATCTTTAAGGAAATAGTTCACCAGGCACGTCCTCTACAGTGCCGCTGGTTAAGTCTGAACCGTCAACCTTTAGGTTAGCTGTGTTGTTCCAATTATCAAATTGAAACTGACCCACAGCTGACCCCTAAGCAGGTTTTCAGAGGCAGTTTCATTAGAAGAGACTGCCCATCTTTCTCTTGCAAAGCACCTGGAGGATTTGAACTGCTTGCCTTTGGGTTGGCAGGACAATTCCTTAACCACTAGGCCACTAGAGCGCCGTCTAGGTTAACGGTCTAGTGTAAACTCATTGGCCACACACACACAGACTTTGGGTTCTGAAGAGCAGAGGGATTTTACTTCTGATCTCCCTGATCCTTCCCAGGGAGAAATATACTCCCATTGCCCTCCACCCTAACTGGCCTTACCCCAGGTCTGCCTCCACATGAACTCCAGGCTGTGAGTGGCAGCGAAGTGCTTCTTGATGGCATAGTGCACCCTCTGGATCAGCATGCTGGTCAGGTTGGCACGGCGAAGCAGGTAAGGCATGGTAGAGCTGTACCCAAAGGGGTCCACTGCCCAGCCAGACCGTGGGGTTGCACCTGGCCAGAACACGGATGTTAGAGGCTCTCAACTCCTTGGGTCCAGCTTCTCCACCCCAGGTCCCGGGGCCTCAGCGGCTGCCTTCACAAACACCTCACCAGGCCCCCACTGGTGGGATCTGTCCAGAAAAGAGCCCCCTCATGCTGCCCCTGAGCTTTATGGCACCCTGATGTTCCTGGGGCCCATCCCCGGGGGGCAGGCTCCCTTTCCTTAGCCTGGACTTACCCAGATTCTTCTCTAGCCACTGATGCCCCTCGATGAGCTGGTCAATCAGTGCGAAGTAGTGGGAGTTGGCTTCGTCGGGCATCACCCAGCCTCCTGTTGCAATCTCCAGCTGTCCATTTCCCACTAGCCTGCAGTTAAGGATTCATATTTAGGACAGGGCACTTTCCCAGGCCTCCTCCAAAATAACCAATCAGGAGATGCCAGGAAGCCTGGAGGAGCCGGTGCACCAAACCCAGGGCGAGAGAACAAATGGTGCCCCTCCTTCCCCTCCATGCTACTCAGGGTCCTGTTCATCTCTGGATCTCTATCCACCCATCTAGGGCTCCACACTCCCCCTTCGCTAATGCTCACGTGACTTTGATCTTTCTTGCAAAACCAGCACCTGGTGTTGCGTCAATCTGGATGCATGGCAAACCCACAGGTGTCACGAGTAAAACTGTGCTCCACCAGGTTCCAGTGGCTGATTTTCCCAAGGAGACACCAGGTCTCTCTGGGTCAAACCTTTGACCTTCCAGTTAACAGCTGACCATGCCAAGCAGTTCCGCCACACAGCACCTCTCCACACCAGATGTTCCTGCTAGCTGTCATCAAGTTGACCCCTAACTCATGGTGACCCCATGCACAATACATCATCAGACTACTGTGACCTGTAGGGTCCTCACGGCTGATTTGTCAGTAATGAACCTCCAGGCCACAGGAAGCTGGTCTTAGTACAGAAGCTCCACTGAAATCTCTGATCAACATACAGCAACATGCAAGTGTCCACTAACATAGAGCTGGTGGCTGTGCGTGAGAGGCACTGGCCGTGAACTGGGAGCCTGGCGCTCCTGCAGAGGTCAGGATTTGACCACAGAACCACCAGTAACTTCTCTCTGAATCCTGCTGCTGTTATGATGTACTGTCGAGTCAGAATCCACAGCTGAACCTCCAGCGGGTTTTCAAAGGCAGCAAATCACACAGGAGGAGAATGATCTTATTTCTCCTGCAGAGCAGCTGGTGGATTCAAACTCAGTGCCTTTGGGTTGGGAGCACAACTCCTTACCACCAAGACAATAGCCCCCCCCTTGCTTAATGTTAGTGGCCCTCAAATCTATCCTTGATTTCTCATTTTGGGGCTCTCTACCATGACTCTGCCTCCACCAGCATTTCCCTTGCGTCACCCTGACACCTTAGTACCCCAGCTTGAGGTGAGATTTCCACGCCCCCGTAGGGCCCATATGACCTTCTCCACTTCAAAGCCCTCCCACGACTTCCCAGCTGGAACTAGCCTTCGGACCGCTGCTCTCTTTTGGCCATTGATGTTGTCCCACCACTTGGCAAAGAAGGAGACCTCTGCCCAGAGGAAGCGCCGCCGGGGGTCCTCCTGCAGCTTGGAGACCATGCTGTTGAGGATATACTGGGTCTGCTCTGTGTAGTACTTGTCAAAGGTCTTGATCCAGCCTGTGGGGTGGGGAAGGCAACACAGTCCCCCATGGATCCACCATTTCCTTCAGCTGTGCTTCCAAACCCTGGACATCAGAAAGCCTGTGTCCCACACAGGCCCGAGAGGCCAGCAGACCCTCACCTGGGTCATTGTGAGAGTGGGGCACCACAAACACCTGCAGGTCCTCAGCATCCCAGTCATTTGGGCTGTAGGTGATGTCAAAGCCTTGCTTCCACACCCCACCGTCCATGTTGTCAAATGGCAACGTCTCTGATATAGCCAGCATCTGCCAGGGAGAATAGCCACTCAGGGCCTTGCCCACAACCACTGTGGCTCCCTGCCACTCTGACTCTTACCTGGAGGTCTGGCTTCTGGCCTCGGCCCCCCAAAGCAAACTGGCAATCCTGGGGGGAGATGGAGAAGAAGCTGGGCTGGGGCTCCGGCGGCAACACCCAGGAACCGTTGGCCGTGTAGTAGGGCAGTAGGGGCGGCGGGCCCTCCGCGTTGGCTGTCAGCTCCAGCACCGAGTCCTTGATATGGCTGATGATCTCGTGGTTCTCCTCCAACAGCTGCTCCAGCTGCTCGATGCGGTTCTGCAGCACAGAAATTTGGCTCTGCCGAAAAACCAGAGCAGTCACTCACGGCTCCTGAGGCCGCACAGGGGACCGCACTGGGTACACCTCATGAGGGACAACTATGATCCTCTCCTTCCTGAAAGAAGCCAGGACCTGTGAGCCTCTCAGGATGGACAAGCCTAGTTATGCAAGACGTGCACAACACTACTGGGGACCGCTCTCCACGAAGCATCATCATCTTTAGTTCAGGGACAGCAAAGGTATCTTCTCACTTACCTGATTTGAACCCCTGTTGCTGGCTATCTGGAGCACTGTGCTGGGAGAGCTGTATCAGGCTTAGCGGGAAAGAATGCTACCATCAACTAACAATGTCTGCCAAGAATTCAAGAGGACAAAACTGCTGTACATATTACCATTCCCCCGCCCCCTTTTGTCATTGCTGGTTTCCATGGAGGGTTCCTAGAAAAACCTGCATATTGGGAAGAAATGTTCCTGCCCTGGGTTTGGGGCACAAGCTGGGCCCAGGAGTCTTGTATCTGAAGAGGTGATGTCAAGCAGGCTTGACTCACCCGGGGGAAGTTGCCACCGTTCTGGTGTCGGGCGGGATCATGCTGCACGCGGTCCAGCATGAGGTAGAGCGAGAAGACTGCCACGCAGAAGATCGCAGCCCCGCACACTGTCACTTGCTTTTTCAGCTTCATTCTGGCCTCCACACACACCTGGCAGAAGGAACACCATTTGTAGGACTGGTATGCAAATGACCTATCAGCATCCTGGGAGCAGATCGCTCCCCAGGGACATCTAGTTGCCTGGCTCTGAAGAGCAGGCTTCTCAACACCAGATCCCAACACTGCCTGTGACCATCAGTTTATTTTTTTGACCAAGATTCAGTAGCACACCTGTGGCTGGTCCTGCCCAAATAGTGGAGAAGATGGAGTCTCCCTCTCCCCCTTAGACTAATGTCATTTAAAAAAATAATAAATTGGGTTTGTTTGGTTTTTTTTTATGACAAACATCACACACTCTGGCTCCAAGAGTTCACCACACAACTTGCTGATATAACCAGCTTCCCACTGGGCTTGTCTATACTGAAACCCGCTTTAGTGAGAAAGCACAAGTGAGCCAAGAAGGTAGGTGCATGTGTGCGTGTGTGTGTCCATTTTCCTTGGACACGGGCTTTCACTTCTGCAGAAACAAACTAGTCTCTATTCTGTGGAGCTGAAAGGGTAAGCCAGGTAAGCCTTTCCGCCTGCAGACTTGGAATAGAAGAGACATCAGAAACATAGCTCCTCTTTCCTTAATAGAAAAATTAATGAAACCAAGAAAGAAGGCAAACGCTATGTCCTTTCCCAGTTAGTTGCTATGCCTGGGCTTTCTAACTTGCAGCTTGAGGCTTGTGGAAAGCACTCAGCGGGCCCCTGGGAAGGGCTCTGGCAGCCAGCGCTGAAGCATTACGGTCTTAGGGTTCCCTGGGTAGTGAAAGGCGGACACAGCTTCTGGGCTGTGGGTCAACTTCAGCCAACTGTACCGCCCCCAGACCTCCTGGCCTGCTCAGAGACGGGGGACGCTATCTGCTGGGCTGAGCGTAGGCGGGAGCCTCGGAGCAGCGCTGTCGCCTTTGCGTTGTGCCCTACTTAGCGCTATCTGATTCCACTCAGGAGCCTCCAGGCAATATTTTTAGCCCTTGGAGGCTGGGTCAAGGCCAAGGTGGGTGGAGCTGGGGAGGGATTGTGGAATGAAGGGTGCCGGCACCTGCCGCCGGCCTCCAGCGGCTCCCCGGCCGCGGCCCTCCCGACCGTAACGCCAGCTACCCGGCCCGGAACCGCAGCACCCCTCGCGCTTCTGCCCAAGGCTCCCCGCGCGCTCTCGGCGCGTTACCGTGTGCGGCCGGCCTCCGCGCCGCTCTGGGCCCGCCGGCCGCGCTGCTGCCCTCACATCCCC
>NW_006399791.1:6987737-7006443 GCF_000299155.1 Elephantulus edwardii | reverse complement strand
CGGCGCTGTGCCCGCCTCGTGGACCCCGCGCCGGCACCGCGACCGCAGTGCGCAGCCGCAGCCAGGGCCTCCGCGCGCTGCGGAACGGAGAAGGGGGCCCCTTAACTTTCTTTTCTGTGCCCGAGGGAAAACATCATCCCGGAGAACTGGAAACATTCCTGCCCCATGTCACCCGGAGAAGAGGGGTTGCATTCTCCGCGGTCCCGCCCTGTTCTGGTCCGCCGAGCTTTTGTTTCTCAGGAAAACGCGGGCTGCATCCTGTGGGTGCGCCTCACTCATCTGGGTCCTTTTTCGTGTTTATGTTTCTGCAGCTGAGTGCACACATCGTTTTCATGCTTCATCTCCATTTATTGGGTCTCTAGTTTGTTTACAAATTAGCAGCGTAAAAATCCATACTTTAATGAATAGCTCCATGAATTTCACACTTTCCTTCTTTCAAAATTGGTGTTAGATGCTGCTCTATCTACCACAGAAGGAAGCTCTGCTGGGTCCTGCCTCATCCCCACAATCCTGGCTATGTTTGAGCTCGTTTTGAAGCCATGTGACAATCCATCTGGCCATCTTCCTTTTTTGCTGATCCCCCTACTTTACCAAGCACGATGCCCTTCTCCAAAGACTGATCTCTCCTATTAACATGTACAAAGTATGTGATGCAAAGGCTTGCCACTTTTGCTCTTAAGGAGCATTCTGACAGCTCTTAGATTTATTCATTCTCCTGGCAATCCATGCTGTTTTCAGTATTCCTTCCCAATACTGTAATTCAAAAGCTTCAGTCTTTCTTATTGTCCTACTTTCACACATCCCTGAGATGATTGAAAATATCATACACTGGGTCAGAAAAGAGTCTTGGTGACCACTAGCTAAAGCTTTTGGCTTTAAATCCCAAGAGCTCTAAATTTCAAGCCCCTCAGCCCTCTTTTATGGGGAGGAAAAGAAAGCGATTTGTTTGAATAGCCTCTGAAACTCTACGGGCAGCTATCGGGTCACAGTGGGCCATAATCTACTAGATAATAGTTGTTGAGGCTTGGGGCCAGGCATATCTTATTTCTCAAAGTGTAATCTTTGCTTTTTAACACAGCAGATTTGTGTAATGCAATTTTCTTTCTTTCTCTTGCTGGTCAGAGCAGACCCTTCAATGGATTTTCAGGGGCTGCAAATCACACAGGAGGAGATTGCCTATCTTTCTCCATGGAGCAGCTGGTGGATTCGAACCATCCACCTTTGTTTGGGATTGGCAGCACAACTCCCTACCGCCAGGGTGCCGATTATGGATCCTAGTAAAAGAAATTCCCTGACAATTTCACTTTTTCATCTTTTTACCATGATGTTGTCTATCTGTCCAGTTGTATTTTTGTTTTCTTTTATTTTGAAATGTAATTCATGGTAACAACTGTTGTCCCTGGATGTTCAAATTATGTAAATTATTTAACCCAAGTTACTACCATTGTGTTGGAACCAACTTATAGCTGACCCTCCAAAAGTTTATCAGAGACTATAAGTTACTTGTGAATTCAAACTGCAAGAGACACTCCACCTTTGGGTTAACATACAACTCCCTACGGACTATGAAACCAGAGGTCCCTGTTTAAATTATTACCTTAGGAGAAATTCTCAACAGTGAGGTTGCCTGAGCAAGGACAGATTTGGCTGATGATACGTGGTATTCAATTGTGCTTCCACAGGATTTTGCCAGTTTACTGTCAACTGACAAACTGATGAATAGTGGCTAAACTATTATGTTATTGATCAAATATAAAATGCCATGTTATTTAATTCTAATTTAGTTGATCCCTGTAAAGAACATTGTTCCAGGCTTATTTACTAACTGGAAAGTCTGTTCCCGGGATGTTCGACCCGCTGAGTTTGTCCTCTGTGTTTCTTTGTGTTTTGCCCTGTGTTCTAAGAGGTTTCTTTCAGATTCTTTTTCAATACTTCTGTTCAATTGTTCATTTTGGCAATCATAAGGTTAATTCCCCAGTTTATTTTCTTGTGGCTCTTTAAACAAAAACAACAAACCAAACAACACAAACCCACGAGGTATAATTTAAAAATAGATGGCACAAATCTTAAGTGTTGATGAGTCTTGATAAACATATAGACAAACATTCATACTTTTTTCATTCCAAGTTGTAACTACGAAGATATTTTTTGCATCTATTTCTTATTTTAAATTGTGTCACATTAGCAAATGAAGGTGATCTAATAGAATGTGGAAGTTATAAAAATATCATTACTATCATATGCAAGTAAAATTATGCTGAAGATTATTACCTGTCAGTACATTGATGGGGAATTGCCAGGAATACATGCTGAATTCTCAAAAGAAGACATGTTACTGTAATTATGTGCTGTTGAGTCTCCTGCAATTCATAATGATCTTATGTACACCAACTCTGAAACTTGCCCTACCCTGAGCCAGTCTCACTGACTCTGACACACCTAATCCCATAGCCCCAGTTATGTAACAACCCCTCTCATCTAGGGTCTTCCTCTCCTATGTTGTCCCTCCACCCTTCCAAGCATGATGTTCCTCTCCAAGGACTGGTGCTTCCTGGCCATGTGCCCATGGTATGTGGGGTGGAGCTTCAAAATCCTTGCCTCCAAGGAGGAACTTGGTTTCACTCTCTCCAAGACAGATTTATTTGTTCTCCTGCCTGTCCATGGTATGTTCAATACTCTCGTCCAGCACAATTCAAAGGCATCAATTCTTCTGTCATCCGTAGTCATTTTCTCCACTGTATAGCACGTAATTGCAAACACTGTGGTCTGGATCACGAGCACCTTACTCTCTAGACTGACATCATTGCTTCTTAGCACTTTGGAGAGGTCCCTGACAACTGACTTCCCCAATGCAATTTATCTTTTGATTTCCTAACTGCTGATGCCAAGAATGTTGATTGTGGAGCTGAGCAAGGTGAAAATGTTAATAACTTCAATCTCTTCTCCATTCATCATGGTGCTGCCAATGGGCCCAGAGGTGAGAATCTTTGTCTTTTTAATGTTAAGCTTCAATCTATATTGAAGACTGCATACAGTCCTTGACCTTTTGCAGTAAATGCTTCAGGTCCTCCTCAGTTCTAGCAAGCAGAGTTGTGTTGTTGTTGGTTGTTGATGAGTCTTCCTCCAATCTTGTTGCCACATTCCTCCTCATAAAGTCCAGGCTCTCAAATGATCTGTTCTTCATGTAGATTGAAAAAGTATGGAGACAAGACACATCCCTGATGCACTCCTTTCCTGATTTTGGACTTCTGCAGTAAACTATTAGGTCCTCCTTAGTTTTGGTAAGCAAGATTGTATCATCTGCATAGCAAAAGTTGTTGAGGATTCTTCCCCCAATCCTAATGCCACACTCCTCCTAAGGATCCAAGAGGGGTAGGAGAGGTTTGAAGCAGAGGGATGTTGATGTGCCGGGGGAGGGGGGGATTAATCATCGGGTTGTACAATTTGATGGGGGGCGGAGGAGGCAAATGGAAAGAATTTATTCTTGTAAACAATGTATTAAAATTTTGTAAATAAACTAGTAGAAAATAAAAAAAAAAATAAAGTCCAGCCTCCCGAATGATCTTTTCTGCATAAAGATTGAAAAGTTATGGAGACAGGACACATCCCTGACACACTACTTTCCCCATTTTGAACCATGCAGTGTTTCCTTGCACTATTCTGACGACTGACTCTTGGTCCAAGTATAGGGATATCTCTGCTAATGTTGAGATGGAGTTTGATTAAAGCAGAAAATCTAGACAGATGTTTACCTGTGTTTTATTGGCTATGCAGACCTTTGGCAATGTTAAGTCATACAAATTATGGATAATATTATGAAGAATAAGAACTCCAGAATACTACAGCCAGAGTGTCCCTTACAAGTAAGATAGTGAGGACAAATGCTCCATTGTTGTAAAACAGGACTGACATCGGGGTTGGGGGGAGACTGAGAAAGATGGGATAAATAATGCATACTGCATTGAAGCAGATGAGGGAGAGAACTGTTTAAAAGGGATATGTGATTGGGTATTATTGTCATGACGGGAGTCCAGAATGAAGGCTACATAGTGGAGTGGACCTGGGGGGGAGGGATTGTAAAACAGTGAAAGAATTTTTCTTTTACTTTTCAAAGAGAGGAATGTACTGGGGGGAAGGGGTGGGCTTGGAGAAAAGTGCAACAATGAATGAATGGAAATCCAAAGTCTAAATTTTCATGAAAATGAATAATAATAATAATTTTTTTAAAGAAGAAGTGAGATATGAGTGATACTCCATCTAATGTACTTGGGACATATTATCTGGAGAAAACGAGGAAGACCCTCAACCAGATGCATTGACAGAATGGTGGCAGCAGAGGGCTGCAAATGATTGTGAAGATGGCTCAGAAGCAGGTAGTATTTCATGCTATTGTGCATGAACTGGAACTGACTTGAGAGTACCTCACAAGAACATACACAAATAAAACCACTACCCACAAAAACATAGAACATTCTCATCATCCCCGAAAAGTTTCCTCTGACATATGGTCAAACAATCCCCAAGCAGCAGTGAGGTGGCTAATGGGTCATAAGAATTTCTACTGTTTGCTGCTAGGCAGGCTTGTCACACTTCATAGATCCAGTCAATAAGGAGGCAATGAGCACACAGAGACCCAGACCACTTATTCCTTAGATAGCAAATGAAGATCAGTACAGCCTCAGATTCCTGCCTTCTTAGTCTCAGAGAACGATACCAAACAGGAGGCGTGGTGGCAGGTGTGGTGAGATTGAGAGGCCAAATTCAAACTACAAACAAGCAATATTGTGGCCTGTGTGTGTGTGTGTGTGTGGTGGAGTTAGTGAAAAGCTCTGTATTCAACCAAAACTGGGAACATGTAGATGGTTGTAGTGAGGTGTCCTCAAGTCAAGTATAACTCATATCGACCCTATGAACAGCCAATCTGAACTCTGCTCTATCCTGTGCTCTCTTTATAATCTCTGACACACTAGACTCCGTTGCTGAAGTCATGAGGTCAATCCATCTCATTGTAGGGGAAGGGGGTCTTCCTGTCCTTTGCTGACCCTCCATCTTTCCAAGAATGATGCCCCTATCCATGAAATAGCCTCTCCTCACTACATGTCCAAAGTATGAAAGACGAAGCATTGCCATCTTTGACTCCAAGAAGCATGCAAGACGGATTTTTCCCAAGACGTATCTGTTTGTTCTCTTGCAGTCTATGGGATATTCTGTATTCTTCTCTAGCACCACAATTCAAAGGCATCAGTTCTTCTTCTGCCACCCTTATTAATTGTCCAGCTCTACATGGCTTTATGGTAATCTTCTACAAGACAAGGAAGCAGAGGAGAAACTGACTCGTGGCAACTTCATACCAGACTGCTTACCTCCTTTCTTTTTTCTGGAAGGAATCCTGGACCTCGTACTGCAGAAAGACTTAAGCTCATCCTATCTAGATGTGGTTCAGGTTGGTTAAACCTTCCTGGGTGGCTTCTAGAAAGCTGTTGCAAGTTTACCAAGCCTGCTTTGAGATAAAGACATTTCCCTCCATCTTCACCTTCCATCCAAACCTTTCATGTCTTCAGTTAATAATTCTTTGCAGAAACATAAGCTACTTCAGCTTGAGTTAATGGGTTTTTTTTGTTATTCTCTGCTTTCAGCCAAGATCTATATGATACCACTCACTCCACAGCCTCTTTTGAATCTAGTTTGAATTTCTGACAGTCCTGGTTATATAATTTTTTTGGCATTTAAAAATTATCATCATTTTAACTTACTTAGGCATGATATTAATAATATTATTCAATAATTTTCACTCTATTGGCTCACTTAAAAAATTAAAAATATGGATCTCTTCCAGTCAGTTGGCTAGATGTGGGCCTCCCAAATTTCTTGGCTTAGGCCAGTGAGCATGTCAAGAGTGCAGCTGTTTGCTGAAACACCTCCATTGGCATTCCATCAATTCCTGGGGTCTTATTTTTATGTATGTACGTATATACGTATGTATGTATATATGTATGTATTTGCTAATGCTTTCAGAGCAGCTTGGACTTCTTCCTTCGGTACTGTTGATTCTTAATTATGTACTGCTTCCTGAGATTGTTCCTTGTTTACAAAAATTGTTTTTGGTACAGTAACTCTGTATTACTTCCATCTTCTTTTAACAATTCCTGCATCATTCAGGATTTCACCCATAGAATCCTTCAGTATTACAACTTGAGGCTTGACTTTGTTCTTCAGTTCTTTCAGCTTAAGAAATGTCGAGTGTGAAAATGTATTTGGTTTTCTACTCTACTTCTTTGCACATTTCATTATAATACTTTGCTTTGTCTTCTGGAGCTGCCTTTTAATATTTTCTACTTCAGAGATGACTGGAACAATACATCAACAGGGAACATCCAGAGACTCAAGCTGGATTCAGAAGAGGTCGTGAAATGAGGAATGTCATTGCAAATGTCAGATGGATCTCAGCTGAAAGCAGAGAATAGTAGAAAGAGGTTTATTTGTGTTTATTGACTATACAGAAGCTTTTGACTGTGGACCATAGCAAATTATGGATAGATAAGAGAGAAAAAGGAGAATCCCAGAACAGTGTACTCTTGTGAAACTTATTATATATAGACTAAGAAACTGTTGTCCAGGCAAGCTCTGGTGGCCTAATGGCAAGAAGCTGTACTGCAATCCCTGAGGTGAACGGTTCAAATCCATCAGATGCTCTGCTAAAGAAGGAGGGACAATCTCCTCCTGTACCAGTCAGATCTGATTTGACAGTACACACAGGAAAAAAAAAAGAATAAAATTAAAGAAAAGGAAAAAAAAGAAACTGTTGTCCAAACTGAACAAAGGAACACTGAATGGCTTAAAATCAAGAAAAGTTTGTTTCAGGGTTATTCTTTTTATATATATATTCAATCTGTATGCTGAGCAAATAATTTGAGAAGCCGCAGTATATGAAGAAGAATGTGGTATCAGGATTAGAGGAAGGCTTATCAACATCCTGCATTATGTAGATGATACAGCCTTGCTTGCAGAAAGTGAAGACAACTTGAAGCACTTATTGAAGAGGATCAAAGATTATAGCTTTCAATATGGATTACATCTTGATATCAAGAAAACGAAATCCTCACCACTGAGTCATCATGATAGATGGAGAAAAATTATCATTGTCTTCATTTTGCTTGATCCATAATCAACACACATGGTAGTAGCAGTCAAGACTCAAAAGATGTATTGCATTGAAGAAATTTGCTGTCAAGGCCCTCACCAAAGTACTAAAGAGCAACAACGCTAGTTTAATACTAAGTCGCCCTGATTCAAGCCATGATATTTTTCTTTTTATTTATTTGTTTGTTTGTTTATTTATTTAGTGTGTGTGTGTGTACCATCAAATCGGATCTGACTGGTACAGGAGGCGATTGTTCCTCCTTCTTCAGCAGAGCATCTGGTGGATTTGAACGGCGCACCTCTGGGATTGCAGTGCAGTTTCCTGCCACTGGGCCACCAGAGCTCGCCGCCATGATATTTTTCTGTGGCTTCCTGTGCATCTAAATGTTGGACAATGAATAAGGGAAAACAAAGAATAATTGATCCTTTTGAATTGCAGTGTTGGCAAAAACGTATTGACTAGCTTCTAGATTGCTGAAAGTGAGACAAACCTGTCTTGAAGGAAGTACAACCAGGATGATTGTTAGAGACAATGATGGTGAGATTTGGCTCATATATTTGGGATATGGTGTCAGGAGGGCCAGTCCTTAGACAAAGACATACTGGAAAAGGTGGAGAGAGGGTCCATGAAAGAAGAAGACCATCAGCAAGATGGGTTGACACAGTGACTGTAACAATGGCCTCCAGCATGCTGGAATTTGTGAAGATGGCACAGGATACAACAACTTTCAGATCTGTTGTTCACAGGGGTGCTGTGAGTTGTGGTTAACTTGATGGCACCTAACAACAACAAGAAGCAGCTAGATATAAAAAGCCTCCCAAACCAAACTTGTACTGACAGAGCTTGAGTCAAATCTTTTCTACTTGTTTTTAAAAGTAAAAAGAAAAATCTCAAACTCATTGCCACCTCTAACTCATAGCTGACCGCTCAATGGGTTTTCAGAGGCTGTAAATCACAGTGGAGGAGATTGCTCATCCTTCCCTTGTGGAGCAGATGGTGGATTCGAACTGCCTATCTTTGTGTCGAAGAGTGCAATTCCTTACTCACCAGTGTATCAAATATTTCGAGTAGCATCAAATGAGAATGACCATGGTGATGACTTCAAGCAGGATAACTGGGCTCACTTGGAAGCCAGATTGAAGGCATCTGGAACTAATACCTGCTTTACTGATGTTTCTGATCCAGCCCCAGCCCAACATGACGTAGGCAGGGTGATTAAAAGCACCTGCTGCCACTTAGCCTCTCAGGGACAACTAGAACCCAATAACAAGCCAGTAAGTAATTGCCTCTCAAATGGGGTCAACTAAGTGGAAGTGTCAGGCAAGCGTTGTATCAAAAAACCCGGGGGGGGGGATTTCTTTCCCTCAAGACAATATCTTTCTTCTGCAGGCTTCAGTCTGTATGACTGCCTGTTGCTGACACTTTTAATTAAAAAGATGTGATGGGATTAATTGTTGTTAGGTGCAGTCAAGTACAACTCATAGGAACCCTGTGAATGATGGATAGGAACCTTGTCCTATCCTATGCCATCCTCATCATCTGTTATATTTGAGCCCATTGTTACAGTCACAGTGTCAATCCATCTCATGAAGGGTCTTCCTCTATTTTACTGACCTTTCTTTCCAAGCATGATGTCTTTTTTTCCAGGATTGGGCCTTCATAACGACATGCTGGAAGTTTTTGAGACAGTTTTACCATCGTTGCTTCTGAAGAACAGACTAGTGCAATTAATCCAGAAAAAAGTGGCAGTTTCTAAGGCCTGTTGTTCAGGGCCCTACACAAACATTTCAGCCTTTTGAATAATCTTAAGCTATGGACTAAGTGGAAAACCATCTCCATATCCCAAATGCCTAGCAGATATTTCACCTGCCTTTGATTTACTTGAGATTTTAAGGCCAGCAGTTTCCTTTGACTGGCTCAGGGACTGTCCTCTGGGCATTGCCCACAAAGTTCCTAAGAACATTGCTTTAGATGGCTAGCCTCTTGACAGTCATCAGGGTTCATTTGCTTGTCTTGGTCAGGTAATGGACCATGCTGACTAGGACAGTCTTCACTAGCTACTTTCTCCAATTAGAATGAAGTTGTCAATATAATGACACTTCTGATGTGAAGACATTTCTGATGAGATTCCAAGCTTCTCTAGATCCTGACCTCTCCACTGGTGAATTTAAGGGAAGTCAGATAGCTATGTGGCAACAATGTAAAGATGTATTGTAACCCAAGCCAAATGAAATTAGACTTATTTCCATTCTCTGAGTGTACTGGAATGCTAAAGGAAGGAAAGGAAAGGAAAGGAAAGGAAAGGAAAGGAAAGGAAAGGAAAGGAAAGGAAAGGAAAGGAAAGGAAAGGAAAGGAAAGGATTGACAACTCCCACCATATGCCAGGTGCCTTCACTCTTCTAAGTGTCTTCTCCTGTTTCTATTTTTGCCAGTGTTTACCTTCTAGAAAGATTTTTTGTCCAATAACTGAATAGCTTCATAGAGACTTTCCCCAGCATTCAAGAGAAGATTTTGTTTCTCTCCATAGTCTGTGTCAACTGAATAAATCCATCACTGTGTACATGGATGAATATTACATCATCCGGACACTTAGGATCTCCATTAGGAACCTAGCTTGAGGTCACAGTGGACTAAGTGGAAGTGCTAGCCTCTCTCCACTGTGTCCAAAGGTGCTTGTCAGATGACAGGAATTCATCTCAGAAAGCACCATGTCAACACAGTTGTAAACAAGTCCTGATTTATCATTATATTTCTCTATTCCATATTCATGTTTTTGACTGGAGTGGTTGAAGTCCAGTGGCTTGAAGCATGATTAAACAACTGAGCAAGCAACATTGCTTCTCATTCATCAGAACTTGCATAACATTTCATCTGTTAGCTGGATGAGCCATACTTTCATGGCTTCTTTGGACTTTTGCCCAAATTTAGCTCTATCTTAAAGGACTCTGATGATGCAGTGTTTAATCATTTGGTTACTAACTGAAAGGTCGTTGGCTCACACCCACCAGTTGCTCTGTGGAAGAAAAAGTCTAGCAATCTGTTCGATAAAAATTGTTGTTGAATGCTATCAAGTTGACTGCAACTCAGAGTAACTCTATTTGACAGAGCAGGTTTGCCCTAGAGGATTGCCTGGACTAAAATGTTTATGGGAGCAGATCATTTAGGTCTTTTCTCCTGCAGAGCCACTGGGTGGGTTCAAACCACTGGCCTTTCAATTACCAGTTAAGCACTCACTGTGCCACCAGGTAAAGATCGTGGCATAGGAAACCTGAAGACGTAGTCACGTTTTGTCCCATTGTGTCATGATGAGTCAGAATTTGTTCAGAAGCACACAACAACAACATCTCTAACTCACCTTCTTTTTGTTCATTATAAAAATGCAATTTGGACCTCCGGGAGGAGCCTTTCCTTCCCCCTCACCCCCCATGTAGCCTGGTTTGCTGTCAGAGTTCACAGCCTGTCCAGCACCACAGGGAGGGTCCACTATCAGGACATGGCTGGTGGAGTTGAACTGTGGACCTTTTACTTAGCAGCCCAGCACTTCATTCATCACACCACCAGAGCTCCTTCAATAAAAACCTGTGAAAGGCTGGATAAGAAATCACCTTTTTTTATTCCTGGTGAGAAAAATGTTGGTTCCATTAATAAAGGAGTTGAGATCAGAAGAAAGTATATGCCTTTGTTCAAAGCACATAGACAGTGAATGCAGATACCTTCTGTGAGAGTTCTCCCCTGGTAACAGAGCCAGCTCTGCATCAAAGGGACACCTCAACATTTTCCATTTGTAAACAAGGAATGTTGGAATGTAAAGAAAGCAGTTTACCCAATTGTTTGGTTGTGGCAAATTTTTTTCTGTAAAAAAAAGGCCAGAGAATAATTTTGTGTGTGTGTGTGTGTGTGTGGCAATGTTATCTGTCTTAAAACTACTGAAGTCCAGCATTACAGAACAAAAACAACTATAGATATGGGCATGCAAGTGAATGATGTTGGGTTCCAATAATACTTTATTTATAAAAAATGAAAAAAAATGCAATTTGGTGCTTTTCTGAGCTTGAATGTTTCCCCCCTTTTCAGTATTTTTTATTTTTAAATTGGTTTACATACAAAATTCATATGATGCTGTTGTATACCATCAAGTGAGAACCAACCTATAGCTGACCCTCCAGCAGGTTTTCAGAGGCAGTTACTTGCACGGGAAGAGATTGCTCATCTTTCTCTGGTGCACTTGAATCACATGCCTTCGGGATTAGAGCATAGCTTCTTTTCACTAGGCCACCAGAGCTCCCTAGAATTTGTATGTTGTTGTTGTTTGCCGTTGAGTTGAGGTCGACTCATAGCGTCTCTATGAACAAAAGATCTAATGCCTTTCCATAGCTATTGTTGTTTCTCGAGTTCATAGAGTTTCCAGATGCATGCGGTTTAGGAAGTGGATGCTGCTCCTGCTTGCAAAGAATTTGTATACATCATATTAATGTCTATACATTGTGTTTCACACATTCCTCTATTCACATTGTGTTTCATATGATCATTCCCATACACTGACTCAGCATTGATTCATGCCCACCAATACTCTGCCTTTTCAGGTCCCCACTGGATCATTATTAATTCCTTCACCCCTTTCTTCTGACCATCAAACTCTACAACTTCATAATTTCTCCCGTTATGACAGAAAATGCAAGTATTTAAACACTCAGCTGAAGTTTAAGGTTCAAAAAGTTCTTTATTAAGCACGTGGGTCAAGAACATCAGCTAATGCTCAAATTGTTCTGACCCCAAGTGGAAGCAAATAAGGGGTTTATATACAGGGCATGGTGGTTATCAAAACTTTCATTGTGGTTGGCAACTGAGATTTCTTCACATTTGGGAGTCATAATTGTTTCTGACTTCTCAGGGGTGTCCAGGCCCTGGGCTAGATACAGGATGTAGTCAGGGAGTAGTAACCAAGCTAGGTCAGCATATACATAACATAAAGCTTAGCACCACGTGTTTTTGCCAAAATTATTGAGGCATACATTTCTTAAAATGACTGTCAGAATAAAACAGTTTCTCTAAAGCTTACATATAAAATGGCTTCACCCACTGGCCCTACTGGTAGCATCATGATAGACAGTAAAAAGATTGAAATTGTTAACAGCTTCAGCTTGCTTGGCTCCACAGTCAAAACTCTTGGTACCAGAAGCCAGGAAATCAAAAGGTGAATTGCATTGGGAATATCTCTTGTCAGGGACCTCTCCAAAGTACTGAAGAGCAATGATGTCAGTCTAGAGGCTAAGATGTACCCGATCCAGGCCATGGTCTTTGCAATTACTTGTTATGCATCGGAGAGCTGGACTAAGGATGATAGAAGAATTATTGATGCTTTTCGTGCCAGAGTTACGGTGCCAGAGAAGAGTATTGACCACCAGGAGAACAACCTGGTTCAGCCTAGAGAGGCTGAATCCAGGCTTCTCCTTGGAGGCAAGGATTCTGAAGCTCTATCTGACATACTTTGGGCATGTTGCAAGGAGGGGCCTGTCCTTGGATAGGGGAATCATTGTTGGAAGAGTGGAGGGACAGTGTAAGAGAGAAGATCCTGTATGAGATGGATTGACTCAGTGACTGGGGTAATAGGGGTAGGTGTGTCAGAGACATTGAGGTTGGCTCAAGATAGTGTAGGATTCAGAGCTGTTGTACATAGAGTTGTTATGAGTGGCAAGCAACTCAATGGCACATAACACCACCACCACCATAATGCTTAACACATAAGCTGCTCCCTCTTCCCTTAGTTTCCTTCCACCCTCCACTTCCCCCTTAGAACTTTTGTACACATCTTACTAGTGATCCTTCTATTTTTACCATAATGGTCTTATGCAGAATTTGTCCTTATGAGACTGAGTTCACTCAGCATAATGCTCTCCAGCCTCTCCCTTGTTCAAAAGCATTGCTCCTGAGTGCTACATAGTATTTTGTTGTGTGAATGTATCACAATTTCTCAATCCATTAGTTTGTTGATGGACATTTGGACTGTTTCCATTTTCCTGCTATTGTTTCCTGCTGCTATAAGCATGGGTCTACAAATCTCTGACTTGACTGCTCTTGATTATTAGACTGTAGTCTACCTGTAGTCACTGCTGTTTACTGTAGGAAAGCAACATCTCTCTCTTATAACAAAGGAACAGACTTATATACAAATAAAACATGAGTTGCTGGGTTTTTTTTAATGAAAACACAATATCTCTGTAAACCTTTGTTAAAATCTCTTTCTCTCTCTCTCTCTCTCTCTCACACACACACACACACACACACACGTTTGCTAGTTTGAACCCATCCAATGGTGATTGGTATTCTTTTTTTTTTTAAAGATAATTTTTCTTTCTCTTTCTTTCCTTCCTTTCTTTTTTAATTTAATTTTATTTTTTTAGTGTGTGTGTGTGTGTGTGTGTGTACCGTCAAATCAGATTTGACTGGTACAGGAGGAGATTGTTCCTCCTTCTTCAGCAGAGCATCTGGTGGATTTGAACCACACACCTCTGGGATTGCAGTGCAGTTTCCTACCACTAGGCCACCAGAGCTCGCCGGTGATTGGTATTCTTAAAGATTGTTTTTGTTGTAGAAGCAGCACTGCAATCCAAGAGGTACGTGTTTCAAATCCACCAGACGCTCTGTTGGAGAAGGAGGGACAATCTCCTCCTGTACCAGTCAGATCCGATTTGACCATACACACACAAAATAATAAAATAAAAATTTTTTTAAAAGACCGTTTTTCTTGTGTGTTGTAAAATAAAGTCCAGCTTATGGCTGGCATCCTTATATAGGACAGAGCAGAGTTTCCCCAAAGGATTTTCAATCTCTAGTCTCTGAGGAGAAATGTGAGGTCAAGATTGGTGGAAGATTTATCAACAATCTGCAATATGCAGATGACACAACTCTGCTTGCTGAAACGGAGGAGGACCTGAAGCGCTTGCAGCAGAGGGTCAAGGACTGCAGCCTACAATATGGATTGAGGCTCAATGTCAAGAAGACAAAGATTCTCACCACTGGACCAATTGGCATTATCAGGATGGATGGTGAAGAGATTGAGATTGTTCACAGCTTCAGTTTGTTTGGCTCCACAGTCAACACTCTCGGCACCAGCAACCAGGAAATTAGAAGATGTATTGCTATGGGAAAGTCTGCTGTTAGGGACCTCTCCAAAGCATTGAAGAGCAATGGTGTCTCTTTGGAGACTAAGGTGCGTCTGATAGCGGCCATGGTCTTTGCTATCACTTGTTATTCATCAGAGAGTTGGACAATGACTAGGGAGGATAGAAGGAGAATTGATGCCTTTGAGCTGTGGTGCTGGAGAAGAGTATTGAGGGTACCATGGACTGCTAGGAAAACAAACAGATTCATCCTGCAAAGGGTAAAACCAGGCTGCTCCTTGGAGTCAAGGATTCTGAGGCTCCGTCTAACATACTTTGACATGTTGCAAGGAGGGATAGGTCCTTGGAGAGGGACATCATGCTTTGTAGGGTAGAGGGACAGCGCAGAAGGGGAAGTCCCCCTATGAGGTGGATTGATTCAGTGATTGGGGTAATTGGAATGGGTGTATCGGAGACGGTACGTTTGGCACAGGACAGAGCAGAGTTTAGGGATGTTGTACAGAGGGTCGCTATGAGTCGCAAGCGACTCGATGGCACATAACAACAACAACAACAGTCTTTATAGTGAATCTTGTGCAGGCTGCCACATTTTTCTCCTTCAGCATGATTGGTGCTTTTGAACCGCTAATATTTTATTTAGTAAACTAGTGCATAACCATTAAGCCAACCAAGACTTTTTTTGTGAAAGTTAAGTGACCTGGGCCACCACGGACAATTCTGTTTAGAATGTGAAGAAAATGCAGAGTGAAATGGAAAGTCTTAAAAACAGCCAGACAACTGAGGTCCTGAGACTAGAGGACTCAAGACTATTGCCGCGAGTTGCTCTTCAAACCTTGAACTAGAACCATTCCCTGAGATCGCTTATCAGCTAAAAAGTAGAAGGACACAAAAGCTGTCACCCATTATGTAACTGCTCTACTTAAAAACACTGACACCTGAGTCCAAAAGACCAACAATTACTCTAACTCAAAGATGAGGAGATAAGGGGGCAGAAAATCTCGAATTTTGGAAATAGAACAATCAGAACACAATTAATGAGAATATTGACAAAAAAATGTAACTGATGTCTAACCTCACTGATAAGTTTATGTGAAAACTGTCAAAGGGGACCTTGATTTGCTGTTAAATTTCAGCGAAGATACATTTTTTTTTAAGTAAGATGGGCACTGTATCAGCTGCCCACCTCCTTAGTCTCACAGGATGATACTCAATTGGAGGGGGGAGGAGGCACATGACGGAAGGGGCCACTGTGAGCATCCACTTCTAAAACACAGTCTGTTTTATGACCTGACCCTAAGGTGGGGGGCGGGGCAAGGGGGACGCAGAAAGCCCTGTGTTCAACCTAGACCAGGAAGATGTAGGTTGCTGAGTCTCCCACAAGGTAGGGAGGCAGGTGAGAAACTGCAGCTTATCTCCTTTTGTTCCAGAAGAAATACAGCACATTCAGCGGAGACACAAGCCAACCGTCAAGACTTTCCCATGTGGCGGAAACCCACACACAGTTGGAAGAGCCCTGGCTGTTCCCCTGCACTCTCACTTCTTTTCCCCTCAGCGCCTTGCAGACACAGCCACTCTTTTGACTTCTTTCTCTAAAGCCTAGTTTCACCTGTTCTCAAACTTCATGTAAGCAGAAGCATACAATATGAGCTCTGTTGTGTCTGGCTGCTTTATTTAGCACACATATTTTTGAGAATCGGCAATGTTGGTGGGTACATCAGTGGTTTGTTTTTTGTACTGTATAGTTTTCTTTTGTATGCATATACCACAGTCTATCCATTCTCTTGTTATTAGATACTTGGATTTCATCTAGTTTATTCCAGAGCTCCAACTTCCATCTCCTAGAAGGAATTAAGGAGCTCTAGAGCTCTAGTGATACAGTAACTGGGGCAATGGGGGTTTGTGTGTCAGAATTAGTGAGTCTGGCTCAGGACAGGGAAGGGTTCAGAGCTGCTGTATGTAGGGTCGCTCTGCATCTCAGGTGACTCGAATAACATTCTATGACAGGCTTGGAAGCAGGAGTGGCATCTACTTTCTAAACAATGTGCTTGTGGAAACTCTATGAACTTTGACAAATGTCAATAGTTGTAGAGGGGCTTCAGGCCTTTTGTTCATAAGGTTGCTACAAGTCATGCTCGACTCAAAGGCAATCAACAACAACAGTGGCCTAGGGATAAGAAGCTGAGATGCAATCGCAAAGATACATGGTTCAAACCCACCAGCTGCTCCGTGGGAGAAGGATGGGCAAACTTCTCTCCTAGAATTTACTGCCTTAGAAAACCTGCTGGACAGTTGGCTGTCGGCCAGTTCTGCTTCCAGGTGTACACACAACAACAACATCATCCCCAAAGAAGGTTCCCTGAGGAGCTGATCACCTCAGTGTAATCAGATGTGTGTAGGGCGGGCTGGTGCAGCCAGAGTGCTGGTAAAATTCCACCTCCTCTGGACTGCCCTGTCTCTGGAGTGCCTCTCCTGGCTTTTAGACTGAAAGCCTAGCCAGCCTACCTCCTGCAGCCCTCACAGATGTGGTCCTCAGAGAATCTGAGGTCAGTTCATTAGCTTTCTAGTCCACGCAGTTTCAAAATCTGGCAAATATCCTGAGGGAGAGAGCAGTCAATTTGTCTTAGGCTCCCCAAACTCTCAACCTGCTATTCCAGCCCAGCCGCTTCCCAGTGTTCCCTCCTGTCCCAGAATTTAGCAAATGTTCCTCAGTCCAGGAAAAGCAGGGTTGACATTTTGGGCTCCACTGGTTCTTAGTTCATAGTATAGACATGGCAACAGCCCAAAGCTGTTCATCATTCTTTTCTCCAGCAGTCGCTCTCGACTTAGGACAAGTTTGATTCTCAGTGATGCCTCACGGAAGAAAGCAACCACCCACCACCTCCAGTTCACCTTAGAAAGCCTTTCCTCCTTGCAATTTAGTTCACCTAAACATTTCTTTTTTCCCCCTAAAAAAAGGATTCTGAGGCTCCGTCTAACATACTTTGGACATGTTGTGAGGAGAGACTGGTCCTTGGAGAGGGACATCATGCTTGGGAGGGTGGAGGGACAGCACAGGAGGGGAAGACCCTCTATGAGGTGGATTGATTCAGTGACTGGGATAAGCGGGATGGGAGTGTCAGAGACAGTGTGATTGGCACAGGATAGGTCAGAGTTTAGGGCTGTTGTACATAGGGTCACTATGAGTCGCAAGCGACTCGACAGCACATAACAACAACAAGAAGAAAAGGACAGATTTATGTAAAGAAGGTGGGGACCCAGGGAGCATGAAACTGGGGGTGATGCTGGCAGGGAGCAGGGTCTTACATGATGCTTGGCTGCATGACTACAGCAGAGGTCTTCCTTCCCACCCAGTTCTGTTCTCCAGTCTGCGGTTCCATCGTTGAGTTCACTCTGACTCAAGGCGATCCTCCTTTGGCCTTCCAAGACTGTCAGTCTCCCCTTGACGGAGCATTGCCCATCTTTCCCCCAAGGAGTTGAACTCACCTAAACATTTCTTCAGTGTTTCACTATTATTCATATTCAGCAGGTTTTCAGAGGTCTACTATTTAAGAAGTAGTGGCCAATCCTGATTTCTAGTCTGTGGACATCATGCTTGGAAAAATGAAGTGACAGCGAAAGCGAGAAAGACCCTTAACCAGATGAACTGACACTGCAATCCCAGAGATGAGCAGTTCAAATCCAGCAGATGCTTTGCTGGAGAAGGGGGACAATCTCATCCTGTACCAATCACATCTGATTTGATGTTACACACACACAAAAATAATAAAATTTAAAAAAACAAACAAACAAGAAGCTGCACTGCAATCCTAGATCTGCTGTTCATAGGTTCACTATGAGTCATACTTAAGTCAACGGCACCTAACAACACCAATCATTTCTTCCAGAGAGTTCTAGTGGCTAAGTGGTAAGAAACTGCACTGCAATCACAAAGGTGTGTGGTTCGAATCTACCAGATGCTGAGGGATGATGGGAAGTCTCCTCCTACGTAACTTACTGCCTCTAAAAACCTGCTGGGGGGGGGGTGGTAAAAAACCAACCAACCAACCTGGAGTCAGATACGAGTCAGTTCAGACTCAATGGCACACAACAACAACAATTCCTTCCTTTACTCCCCATTGTCCTTAAAATTACAATTATTTTCATTTTGCATCTTTTCCTAGTTGTTGCAATGGCGGTGGTCTGCAGAGCTGTACCACACCATACCCAGCAGCGGTTTTTCACCACTTCCGGTGAAGGTTTGGTCTGAATCTGGTGTTTTCCTGTAACAAGTTCTAAGTCAACAAACCAAACCTCCTGCTGGAGAGAGGATTGGAAGTCAAGGACACCCCTGTGTTAAGAAGTGAAATGGGGTGAGCTCTGGTGGCCTAGTGGCAGGAAACTGCACTGCAATCCCAGAGGTGTGTGGTTCAAATCCACCAGATGCTCTGCTGAAGAAGGAGGAACA
>NW_006399791.1:6982175-6987637 GCF_000299155.1 Elephantulus edwardii | reverse complement strand
AAAAAAAAAAAAGTGAAATGGCCCCACAGGGCTTTCTGAGCTGTAACACATCTCTAGCCCTTCCTTCTATGGCCCTGCTGGGTGGGTTTGAACTATCCATCTTCAGGCAAACTTATTTGCACCACACAGGGACTTCAACAATTTACAGGGCTTTCTTTCAAACAGATACCAACTGTTTCTTAAGCTTTCTCCAGGGGTAGCCACTTGACCTCAGAGTTCCTATTTCTTTGTTCTTTTCTGCTATACATTTTCTCTGGTTTGATTTTTCCATTTGTATATACCTCCTTATCTGTTTGACCTTCGCTGCTGGAAATGTTTCAGATGATTTTAGCATTTCAGTGGGAGCTGGGGAGCAGCGAGGGCTCCAGACCAGATCACCCCACTGTTTAACAGAAAAACTCTCTGGAGAATGTTTCTCTTCAGCCCCTTTAGTCTCCTTTGGATAGTACTTTCCTCACTTTCTCCTCATCTCATCCTGCATTTGCTGTGATTATCATACATATCCATAGTGTGTAACACTTAGAAGCTAATGACCTTCAAACCTCTCTCATGAGCCATCACCTCCACCTGAGCTCAATATTTATCTCTCTCTACAGGCCCCTCAAACTCGACACCCTCCTGCAGCTCTGCTCAGCATCCTGTGATCCTATTTCTGGGAATGACGCCACCTTATGGTCAGAAGCTCTGATACTCTGCTCACAACTCACACCCAAGTGGCTAGTAAATCATGTCAGTTCTACCCCATAAATCCTTCCTGGATTCACTTCCCTTTCCTCATGGCCTTAGTACAGGCCCCTGGCCATTCTAAAGTAGTATGCACGCCAAGTACTTGCTGGGCACAAGTGGTTTTATTATTTCTGCCACGGAGGGGCAGCCCTGGCAGGGGCAGGCAGGCTGAGCAGACAGAGGAGTCATCCCAGTTGGCAGTGTGGAAGCGGGCGGCTGCAGCCCTGGACTGTGAGGGGCGAACTGTCCAGCGGAGGCACCATGTTGCCTGCAGAAGCCACTGGCTTGAGGAGAGGTCCCAGCCTCACCGGTGCCGCTTTCGGATGCTCTGCAGCTCCTGGTAGATGATGCTGAAGCTGGGCCGCTGCCCCGGCTCGTAGGCCCAGCACTGCTCCATGAGCCTGAACACGGCATCGGGGCACTGCTCCGGGCAGGGCAGGCGGCCCCCTGTGAGGACAGGCACAGCACACGCAGCATGAGGAGTGGGTCTGAGGGCCCATGCTGG
This sequence comes from Elephantulus edwardii, assembly GCF_000299155.1. Classification (NCBI taxonomy): domain Eukaryota; kingdom Metazoa; phylum Chordata; class Mammalia; order Macroscelidea; family Macroscelididae; genus Elephantulus; species Elephantulus edwardii. The sequence goes on along the minus strand of NW_006399791.1, from coordinate 6,986,406 downwards.
CCCTGAGGGGACGATCCGGGAGCACTAACTGCTGCTTCAGATGCATGATTCTTAGGGACTCACTCTCATGCATCAAGGGCCCCAAGGGTACACAGAGGTCTGGCTTCTAATCACAACTTCATGGTGTGCTAATTGTGTGACCTTGCAAGCTTCAGCTTTCCCATTTGTAATATGGACACCTCATGTTCTGTGAAAAGTGATGGGAATAATGCACGGCCCAGCACATAGCAGATGCTCACTTAATGGTACTGACAACACTGTTTCCATTCTGTTTCAGTGGCGACAGGGAAAGCAAGGGAGCCAAGAAGAGTCCAGCAGGAACCTGGGAAGAGGACCTGACTGATCTTCAGATGAGTTCCTTACCCTTTTCCACAAACTCCCGGGTTTGCTGGTTGCTCAGGTTGGGGTATGGAGAGGCCCCCAGGCTGAAGGTCTCCCAGAGCAAGATGCCAAAGCTCCACACATCGCTCTCGGAGGAGTAGCGGCCTGCAGAGGGAGGGAGGCAGATCAAATGTCTGTCCACGTGGCCAGAGTGAGGTCAGCAGAAGGCAGAGCTGTCAAGTGCTCCGTGTCCCTAAATGGGTGTGTACAAGTCTTAATGCCTGCCTGTACCGCTGACTATGGCCTGGTTGAGGAATTATGGACTTGATATATTATCAGTGGAGTCATAGGCCATACCATATGTCCTAATCCTGTATGACACCATGTGAAGACACATTTTGAAACAGTGAAAGAATGCCAAGTATCACAATGAAGCTAGGAGAGAGAGGTGGATCAACTCCCCCCACAAAAGCCCTCAGAGAGAACTGACATAACTGAGACTTCACTTCAGACTTCTGGCTCCCAGTACAGTGAGACAATCCAGCTCTGTTAACACTGTCTACTTTGTGACATGTCGTTACAGCAGTCCTGAGGGCCTGACAGATATCATCATGGGGTGACAGGACCCATGTCCAGCCTCCAGCTCTGTGGCCACAAGAAGGCAAGGACAAATACCGTAGTTAAGAGCCTCAGGGGCAGTCCACTTCACTGGGACTTGTCTGAGGCCCCCTGAGGCCGCGTACACCCCGTCGGCTTCCTCCCGGGACATCCCAAAGTCACTGATCTTCAGGACGTTCTTCTCTGTCACCAGGCAGTTCCGAGCAGCCAGGTCCCTGGGGGAGGAAGGACATCGTCAGTCAATGTCCACACAGTCCCAGCCACCTGCCCAGGCTGCACGGAGCACGGTGGTTTCAGCCATGAGCCAAACCCTGCAGGAGAGGCAGGTGACACCTTTAGAGCTGGTGTCAGGGGATAAGGGTGGGTGTTCAAGGAGCCCAGGGGACAGCATTTCCCAACTCTGGCCAGGACGCGTGTGCAGGGCTGGACCTCACTCCCCACCCTGCTCACCGGTGGATGCAGCACTTGCTCTCCAGGTACTCCATACCAGCTGCTGCATCTCCCACCATCTGCAGCAGGGTCTTCACCCGCAGGCGGGAACCCTCTGTCCGCAGGAAGGTCAGGAAGTCGCCCCCTGGCGGCAGGAGAAGTCTCATTGAGCCTCCAGCTGGAGCTCTCCTGGCTGGGCAGAGTCCCCCATCCCTGATGCACTGCACCTCTTGCTCACCCTGCACCAGCTCCATAACAATGTAGATGGGCTGTTTCTGGGTGCAGACACCAATGAGACGCACGATGTTGGGGTGGCTGTACTGCTTCAGGATCCTGCGGGGGCCAGCTGCTTAGATGCTACATGGCCTCGTCCCCCCTCGCTTCCTGCATATTGGCCTCCCCAGCCCCAGGAGCCCCAATGGAACCAGGCGGGGTGGGCAAGAGCAGCAGAAGAGCCTGGCACCTGAGGATGTGTGACCTTGAGTGGGTCACTGGGTTTTCCCAAACCCGTCGCCCCCAATTCTGTACAATATGGGGAGGGCACTCACTGCCTGTACAGAGGACTGTGAGGACTGAAGGAGACCCTGGAAGTTATTATGGGAGTGCCACATAGAAGAACCCTTTCCAGTGGGGACCTTGTGGTGAGAAGCTTATAACCCACCTTGCCTCCTGCAGAAATTTGGCCTTAAGGTCAGGGGGGAGTGTCTCTCGGCAAGATTTCACGGCCACGAGGGTGTTGTCAGCACGCAGGCGTCCGCTGAACACCTCACCGAAGTTTCCCTGAAACAGCCTTGGGCTCCTATCAAAGTCTTCCCTGAACCAACTTGTTCTTGTTGGCTCAGAGGACCAGCAGCCTTGTCCCTGGCCCCTCTTCAGCAAGTGCCCCCACCACGTGGCAATGACCAGCCTTGACTCTAGCAGCTGAGAGTCTGGCCAAGGGACCAAGACAGTAAGCACAGAAGCACAGATGGAGCAAGGAAGGCACTTGCCACTTGGCACCATGTCCCTTGAGAGGAGAGACATGGGACCCTCAACTGTGACTTCCACTTGATATGAGAAGCATTCTGAGTCTCGAAGGTGGCCTGTTTCCTGCTTCAGAACCACACCAGACCTGCTGTCCTCAGTTGACTCTGATTCATGGGACCCAGGGATCAGCGGAGAACCAACTGCTCCCCAGGGACTTCCTGGTTGCAATCGTTAAGATCACCAGGCCTTTTTTCTGTGGTGCATTTGAACTACAACTTTAACTATGTCAGTGGCAAGAAGCTGCAACTACAATCCCAGAGGTGTACGGTTCAAATCCACCAGATGCTCTGCCAGGGAAGGAGGGGCAATCTCCTCCTGTACCAGTCAGATCTGATTTGACGGTACACTCACACAAATATAATAAAATTAAAAAAATATAAAAAAAAACTTTAACTGTGTCATGTAGGGACCTTCACCACAGTTTATGGCTCCAATTAGCTGAATGTGGCTCTGAGTGCATAGGAGGACACCAAGGGAGGCAGGGCCCAGAGGTAGTGGGGGAGGGTGCAGGTGACCCATCTCCCAGGGACTTCTCAGGGTGGGCACTCTTCAGTTTGCTGGAGGACTGTGCATGGCAGTGGCCGAGCAGGGCGCTGGGTGGAGATTGGAGTCAGCTGAGGCAGAGAGGTGGGAAAGCTCTTTGGTTGGGGGGGTGCTCAGGTGTGACTGGGGTTGTGCTAGCAGGAAGGGGTGTAAGGCAGAGACACAGAGGGCTGGCAGGACCACTCACCCGCCCAATCTGCTCGCCCAGCACCAGATCCTCATGGTTCAGGGCCCACTTGTCCTGGGGGAGAGGAGGAGTTGGGAAACCAGAATCATGGAAGAGCAAGGGTGCTGGGCCTTGGGGAGGGCAGAACACCTCTTCAACCAATGTTATGTTTTTCAATTCAGAGGCTTGGTTTACTGGAGTTGAAATGGAGGTGGGACCCCAGCATGATCACAAACTCAGATGCCTTCAAGGGACCAGGCAGGGGACTCAGTGAGAGCCAACTCTGCACAGCCCCCCCGGAGGGAAAGAGCCTTGACATCCCAAATCTCAGAGCAAAGCTTACAAGGAGTAAGGAGTCTGTTCACGCCCTCTAGACTAGGGACTTTGAAGTATTCCCTGCTCTGGCCTAGTGGCCGGGGAACCCAATACCCCACAGCTCAGCTGTGGGTGGCGTGGGCTGGGCTGTGCCTGGCTCACCTTATGTATAGCTCTACTGAGGACAACACCACTCTTCTTGGTGAGGGGCTGCTGGGAGTGCAGCAGGTGGTCAATGAGCAAAGGGATGCTGGGAAAGCCGTCCCCTTCCAGTCGATACAGGTTCTGTAGGGCAGAGGGATGTGGGGGTCAGCTGCCCACATTGCTGGGAGAACCTAAGCCCTGGAGAAGGAGAGGTAGGCCTCTAGAGACAGTGAGACCAACTAAAAAAAGCTGCTCCAGATGCTATTGGATAGAATAGGGACTTGGGGATGGGATCTCTGTGGCACTTCCATTTTTGCTAAGGAGGTAGCTAAAATGTACACCCACCCACCCACCCAGACCTTTCCAGTTGTCCTTGGGAAGCAGGGAAGAAAGGAGGTATGGGGATAGGAGAGGAGAAATGGGGCAGGAGAGGAGGGATGGGGAGAGGAGAGGAGGGTAAGGGAGGAGAGGATGGGGAGGAGAGGAAGGATGGGGAGAGGAGAAGAGGGATGGGGAGAGGATGTTGGGGAGGAGAAGAGGGATGTGTGGGGACAGGAGGGATGGGGAGGAGAGGAAGGTGAGATGGAGATAAAGGATGGGGAGGACAGGAGGAACAGGAAAGAGAGGAGGGATGGGGAGGAGAGGGAGGATGGGGAGGAGAGGAGGGAT
>NW_006399791.1:6961066-6980034 GCF_000299155.1 Elephantulus edwardii | reverse complement strand
GGAGGAGGGATGGGGAGGAGAGGAAGGATGAGGAGGAGGGATGGGGAGGAGAGGAAGGATGAGGAGAAGGAGGCGGGACAGGGAGGAGAGGAGGGATGGGGAGGAGGAACACTCACATCAGCTGACTGGATGATGAAGTGCCGGGGCTGCTCTTCCCACAGCACTGACAGCACATATTCCTGCTTGCCCTGGCTCTCCCGTACCAGGAAGTCCCCAGACTGCATCAGCAGCTCTGCCACCTCGGCCCTCGGGATGGCCCCGTGGTACCACAGCTGCTCGTGCAGGGGTTTCTGCACCTCTGGGATGAGCTGCAGTGGTGGGGGCAGCTGGGCAAGGGGTACAGGGTGGTCACTCAGCCAGTGTGTCAATGAGGCCATCGACTATCCACCCTGTGCTCCCCCATCCTCACACACATGTAGATGGCAATGCTTGCCCTGGGGTGGGCACAGACTTGCCCGGGCTCACTCTGTGTCAGAGTGGAGATGGAAAGTCCAACCTGGAAGACCCCAAATTAGAACTTTTCCATCAGCTACCAGGCTCTGCTCTCTCCCAGAGCAAGAAGAGAGAGACCCAGGGAAATCGAGGCTTTTGGAAGGTGGTGCTCAGTGCAGCCTGGAATTCCAGGTAAGGGACTTCCCAATGAAGGCAAACTGGCAGAGCTATCTCTTGGGGAACACCCCCAGTGTCTAAACCCCAAATGCTATAGGGGGACTCTCAGGGGGATCTCTCTGCCTGTAGGATGTGCAGAGGTACAGGCCCAGGCTGGGCTCCACTCACCGAGAACTTGGGACGGAAGATTCCTGTGATGTGGCTCTTAAGCATCTCCAGGGTGGGCGTCCTTCCCCCCTCTCGCTCCTGCTCCTGGGGCCAGGGACAGACGTCAGCGGATGGCCAGGCTTGGGGAGGGGGAGGGCGAAAATGAGGAGCGCAGCCCGGGCAAGTGGGCGTGCTGGCAGCAGTGGGCACGAGAGGGCAGCTCACCGAGGAAGACGTGGAGTGGCGGTCGTCTTGCAGAAGGGGCACGGGCGGGGGCTCTCCAGGGCCCAGTTGCTCCAGCTTGGCCTGTAGCAGCTCCTGTTGTGCCTGCAGCTTGGCCTGGCTGCATGTAGCGAGCTGTAGCTCCTGCAGGGCCTCCTGCAGTGCCTGCTTTTTGCCCAGCAGCTGCACCCTGCAGACAAGGGGTGAGTGAGACAGTGGGGGAGAAATGGGCTCAGCCTGCAGGGGGCGCCAGCAGTGGGGCAGAAGGAAGCCAAAGCGCCCTGGTGGAGCCCACTCACCGCTCCCGTGGGTGGGTGCTCTGTTCCTCATTCCAGAGCTCCCGCTGCAGCTGAGTGACCACCTCCTGCCGGCTAATCACCGTCTCGGTGGCTGTAGCCAACTCATCAGTCACTGCAGTCATCCTGCACCCAGGGGGAGGGCAGCATTAGAGCTGAGGTCCCCAGGTGTATCCCCACGGGCGTCTGGCAGGCTCAGCTGCCCTCTTCACGGAGCCCAGTCCAGTCCAGCCAACAGCCCCCCACGCACGTGTGCTGCACGCTCTCCACAGTCAGTTCGTTTAGCTGCAGCTCTCCAGGCTCCAGCGGCTCACCCTCCTCAAGCAGGGACTCATCAAATGTGACGCAGGGTGGGACATCAGGTGCGGACCTGTAAGGGGCCAGTGCTCAGTCAATCAACAGGCCAGCAGCCCTGGTGCCCCGCAGGCGCCAGGAGAGGCTTGCTTACCCATACTGTCGCAAGAAGCTCTGGTACTCGGCCTCTGGCTGGATGCGGGCCGCTGCCGCTGCCATCTCCTGGTGAATGACCACCACCTCGTCCTGGACCAGGCTGCTGATCTCCAGGTATTCCTGCAAGATCTCCTTCCTGCCCCCACCCCACAATGGGACCTCGGGTCAGAGGGTACCAGACTGGGCAGCTCACGGCTGACAACACTGGTTTTGAGTCACCCCGGGGTTGACCTCCCAGCCTCACCACATTCTAGACAGATGACTAGACAAATTACTTCACCTCCCCCTTAGTCTTCAGTTTTCTGATATGAACGACGGAAATGAGAATTCCAGCCTCATGGAGTGCTCATAAGAATCCATGAGATGATGTGTGCCGGGTGTCTGGGGAACAGGAAGTGCTCATCCATGCCCTGGGCAGCCTGCCTGAGGACTACATATCACTGACGTAGAGCTGGCCCCTCGCCTGAGCTCCAGCTTCACGAGTCCAATTACTTACATGAGGTATCTCCCAGGATATCTCTGACACATACTCTTCATACCTCACACACTGCCACTGAGTCAATTCAGATTCAGTTGATCCTCAGTCGGGTTTCTGACACTGTAAATCTTTAATCAGAGGAGTCGGCCCATCTTTCAGTGGCTGGTGGCTTTGAACTGCTGACCTTTTGATTAGTAGCCTGGTGCATTATGTACTATGCCATCAGGGTCCTTTACATACTCGTCTAGTTAATGCAAACCTCATTCCAACAGTCTTCTCCTTGTAAGTTCACAGGGACTTCATTACCCCTGGTGCCCCTCATACTTCATTTCCAATCTGTATACAATGCTACTGGCTCAACATCTCTGTCCTTGCCCTCTGACGGCTCTTTTCAGTACAACAGCCAGAGTGATTCTTGTGCCATATGACTCTTTTAGTTCACCCCAAAAGTGTTCATAAAGGCCTGGTGGGCCCTCCACCCTCAGCAGTTCCACGCCTGGCCTCCTTCAGCCTGCCTGACCTGCTCCCCTCACCACCTCACAGCCCGTGCACTTGCAGTTCCCTCTTTGTGGAAGGGCCTTTCCCCTCAGTACTCCTATGGCTACTTCCCACCTCCCTCAGGTATGTATTGGACATAATCTTCTCAAAGAGATTTTCTGAGACCACCCCAGTTAAACAGCCCCCATCCCACCCCTCAGCACTCCCAAGTCCTGTTTCTCCCCCCACCCCCACCAAGTACTGTTTCTTTGTTTCTCTCTCACTACTTCTACCTTGGTTTCTAGCTTACTAATTAATTGTGTATGCTTTTTCTCTTCACTAAAAAGAAAGATCCCTTCGAATATTTTTAATTTTTGTTCAGTGCTCTTTCGTGGAGCCTAGAATCATGCTCATTACAGCACGTGCAACCGAACCCCACGACGAGCCTAGGGGTAATGCAGCGAGGAGTAAAATGTACAGGTTCTGGCCACCACTCCACGTGCTCCTCAAGTGGGTGGCCTGCCTAAGCTGTCCCCAGTGCCAGCCTTGCTCACCCACTTACCCTTCTCTCCCCCACCCCTCCTCAAACATGGCTATGGACTGACATCAGGCCCTAGGCTCAGAACAGAAACAAGCAGAGGGAAGGATGCCCATTCTGGAGATGCTTAAAAGCTACATCTCAGGAATTCTCTGCTCCAAGTTCTCACATGATAACGTGACCACTCCTGGGGCAGGCCTGGATTTCCTGGCTCCTGCTTCAGGCAGGGAGGGAGGGAGGGCAGTTATGGACGTGGTGGGGCTGTGCACTTACAGGATGCAGGCCATCTCCTGGTGCAGGTCCTGCAGCGACTGCAGCAGGTTGGGCAGCATGAGCTGGTGGTGGTGCTGATGGTGCAATTGTGCAGCCCGCACGCCCAGCACATAGCGGTTATGGTGAGCAAACAGCTTCCACAGGCTGCGCACGTACTTGTCCTTGGCCTTGTCACGGTCCTTGTCTGCGAGGTGTGGGGGGATGTGTGACAGCACATTGGCCTAGGCAGCCCCCTTCCCTGGGCACCCACGAGCAGGTCAGGCATGGCTTCAGATTTTAGTGGGTCCTGCTGGTAGGGGAAGCCACAAACCTTTGCTGGCCTCCTGGTACTTGCGCCTGGCCTGGGCGCTATCCCGTGCCAGGGCTCGATACTGGCTCTTCAACTTCTCAATGTCCTGGCTGTGGGTCTGGGGGAAATAGGAGGTCAGCATGAGGAAGTGGACTCCCAGGACATAGCAGATTCCTGTCCTTTGTAAAGGCCCACAAAGGTCCTGTAGGCCAGGGAGGCAGCATATCTGAGCTGGCCCCCCGGGAGGGCCCAGCTGGGGACCACCGAGATAGTTAGGGTCTGGGGAGCTGGACTGACACAGGCAACTGAAGAGGAGGAGCTGAGGGACAGACTAGGCAGGTTACAACTGTCCTGCCTTGACCTTGACCTGAGTGTGGACATGTAACCTGTGCAATCACATAGCTGCACACTTTTAAGGGCTCTATGATTGGCCTAGGGACCCTGGATAACAATAAGCCCCTGGCTACTAACTCAAAGGCTGGTGGTTTACTTAAGGGCTCTTTGGGGGAAAGGCCTGATGATCTACTTCTGAAGGATCAGTCATTGAAAACTATATGGTGTGCAGTTCTCTTCTGACACACACGGGGTCACCATGAGTTGGAAGCAATTTGATGATAAATCATTTCAGTTTATCACTGGTTTAATGTTCTGCTGTTGCTATTTAAAAATTCATAGTACTTTACTTCCCAGCACCCCCAAACAAGAGACCATGCATTTTAAATTTTTTTTTTCAAATTATGTTCCTGATGACAGGAACAACAGCTTGAGACCAAGGTCTTCACGCTAATTTCTCTGTTCATGCACTTGGGTACTCCGGAAAAACTCCACGTCTCTCCTCTAAATCTTGGTTTCCTCATTAACAGCAAATTAGGTAGATCCGGGGTCTAGCTTTTTTTAAAGGGGACAGAAATTACCTTGGTAAGCCATACATTCTTCTATATTACTATTACTCAGTTCTTCCACTTTAATTCTACAGAAGCTACAGACGTGAAGACAAACAGACATGGTTGTATTGCAGTAAAATTTTATCTACAGAACAAGAATGTCTTGATTTAAATGATGAGCCATGAGAGGTGTTGGGTCAGGATGGCCACTAGGGGCCGCTGTGGGTCCATGGCAAGGCCGGGTTATGAGCTGGTGGACGGGATGGGTGCTGCAGTCTGACCAGCACAGTAAATGGGGCACAGGAGCACCCAGAGGGAGGACTGGCAGCACAGTCAGTAAAGAACTATCCTGCTGATCCAGGGGCTGCTCTTCTCTGGCGATCTGAATCCACCAGCAGCTCTGCAGGAAAAAGATGAGCAAACCTCTTCTCACATGACTTAAAGCCAATGAAGGGTTAGGTATGAGTTGGTCTAACTCAACAGCACTGAGTTTTAAAATTTGGAGCACCCAGATAAATGATCAATTCCAAACTACAAAGGTTCTAGATTGAGGAGCTGTGTCTCTTTTTTTTTTTTTGCTTGAAATGAGAAATTCCACACAGTGATAAAATGTGTAGACTATGCAAACCAGACCTTAGATGCAAATCTAAGTAGGCATTGGCCAGAACCTGAGTCCTCGATTGTTGTGTCTAGGGTCAACATTGCTGCAGTGTGGTTGCTCTTCGGCCTGGCCTCGGGAGGAGGTCTGAGGAGGTGCTGAAGGGGAGGAAGTGGACTTCTTAAAGGCAGACTGCTCGGCCTTTATTCCTGTCCTCACACCCCACAGCCAGATGGGGTGGGTGGTGTGGAAGGAGGAACAACACCATTCCTCCTTGGTTTAAAGCTCATCCTTATACTCCTAGCTCCTTGCCATGAACACAATAGAGAGCCCAGAAAACTCAGGAAAGGCCCATTGCAGGCCAGTCGAAGTCCCAAGACAAGGGAGAAGGGCAGGAAGCTGTAGCAGGTCGGCTGGGCCTGTGGTCAAGGACTTTCACTTCCCCACTGAATCCAGGCGCTCTTGTGTAAAACCTACCCTTTTAGGCTCAAGGAGGATAGACCCAGCCAAGGAAATGCCCAGCACTGCCCACACACCTTGGTAAGCTCCTGCTGTAGCTGCTGCCACTGCTCACTGTAGGTTTTGCGCATTTGCTGCCGCTCCCGGATCAACAAGCTCAGCTTGCTCAGAGGCCCAGAGTTCAAATCCTCTGCATGCTGCCTCAGCAACCGGCTCAGGCTCTCGGTCTGGCTGGTGATCTCTGCCCAGGACTACAGCATTTAACAGGAAAGGCAGGGAGTGCGGGACAATGGCACCAAGTCTTCAATCCCACCCTTCCCCCCCAGGAGAGGGCAGGACATAGAAGTGAATTCCAAGGTGGAAGGTGAGAGGAGGTTGAGCAGACTTTGGGTCCCATAAACCCCACCTGGCTGACAAGGCTGTCCAGGCCCACGCCCCGGCTCTGGGCCCCACTGTCCTGCAAGGACATGTGGTGCAGGAGCCCTGCATATTCCCTGTCACTCTTGACCCGCTGGGCCATCCACTTCCGCATGCCCTCCAATAGCCGCAGCTCAGCCTCCTGTAGCTTCTGTACTGCCCCGTGGCCCTGGGGGCTGCACAGCTCCGAAGAGAAGCCCATGATGGTGTGCTGGGGACAGAGAAAAGGCCATCAGTGGAGAGGGTAAGAGCACAACATCTGGAGGTGGACGATGGGGCAGAGTTGTCTACCAGGAAGGATACAGGCAGGCCAGAAGTCCTGTTGTGCAGCCACTGGTGCAAGCAGTGGCCCAGGCTGGGATTAGCCTTCTCAGAGCATCTCCACTGACTCAGTTGGTCAAGGTGCCAGGGTCCCCCTTCCCAGTCCTGGGCCAGGAACCAACCGGAAGCCTCCCTCCCTGGGCCCTTTCCACCCTGCACCCTTTACGGCGGCACATGTGCCTGGCCCTTGAGAGGGTCCAGCCTGTGCCCCGAGCTCAGGGTCCTAGCCCTGGAGGAGGCCTTGCTCTTCCGCGACCCCTTACCCCTGGTTCCCGGCCAGGTCCTGGGGACACCACTCGGCTTCTGGCTCCTCACCTTCCGCCCCCCTCCCGGGCTGCCAGGCCGGAGTCACCTGCGCAGGCAGCTGCTCCCGGGGCCGCCACAGACAGACTCGGCCTGCACCGACCCCCGGCCAGTTCCTGATTTCCGCGCTTCCTCCTCCCGCGGTTTCAGTTGGCCGGGGCCCCGGGGCGGGCCCGCCGAGGGGAAGGGGCGGGCGGGAGCAGCTCCCCTGCCCAGCGCCCGCCGCAGCCTCCGGCCTGTCCATGGGGCCGCGGAAACGGAAGGGAGGAGGGGGCCGCCAAAGAATGGCCACGCGCGCGGGAGAGCAGCCTGCCGGGGCGCGCAGAGGGCCTGGGGGTGCAGGGCAGGGAGGGCTGGTATGGCCAGGCAGGCAGCAAGGCTTCAGGTGGGCGTTGCGCCCCCCAGAGCTCTCAGGCAGGGGCAGTAGGGACAGCAGGGACAGGAGGCAGCACCAGGCTGCAGCGCTGCAGAAGAGGAAGGGGGAAGCCTGGTCTGGGCCTTCCCCACCCCACTGGATTCCCTAAGGACAGCTCTGGCGCCAGCTACTCTTTGAATAAAAATTCCAAGTAGGTATTCCCAGGAGAGCTCTGCTTCTCCAGCACAGGCCTTGGTGCCACCATCCCCACCACCTACCCCCTGGCAGGGGCCTGGTGCAGACAAGCAGCAGGACTGGGAAGCAGGGGTGTGGGATTTTCTGCAAAAGCAGAGACCCTCCAGCTGCTGAGCCCACCAGGGACTTTGCTCTCTCCAGAAAAAGCTATCTTGGCTGTAAAACCCCACAGAGGTAGCCTGCCCCAGCCAAGGCCTCAGTCCTTCAGCTGGTGGCCAGGTCACTTCAACCCAGGCAATAAGCGGCCCCTGGGCAGAGGTTTGTCCTTCACCCCACCAGGGATCAGGAAGTATTGAGGGCAGCCTGCCCAGCCAAGGACCCACCCAACTCTACAGTTGGTGGCCTGGTCACTCCAGCTCATAGAGTAACAGGGCCTCTGGACCCTGGGCAGGGTCATGTCCTTCACTACCTGACTGGGGACGAGGAAGTCCAGTAGACTGCTTAGCTCCTAAGAGGAGGACCTAACAGGGGACCACTTGTCCCACCCCTTCCACTTGCAGGCCTGCTGCCATTTCCATCCACTCTTCTCTCATCTGCTCCTGCAGGAGGCTCTGCAGCCGCCTGGGGGAGGGGAAGGCCTGAGTTTCCTGTCTTGAGCCCACCAAGGGCAGGCAGGATACCACATGGGCATCCATCTGACTAGCTCACACACCCCTGCTCCTCCCCAGCCAGGATGGAGTCGTCAGTCCCGGGAAGAAGTGTATCACCACACAGGAGGCCAGGTATGGTTTGCATAGTCTGCACATTTAATCACTTTAAAACCTCTAACATTATTTCGTGTCCATTAAATAGAACCAACAATGCTGGGCCTGTTTAAATTACAAGAAAAAAAAAATCACTGTGTACCAACCCAGTATCTTACAAAACCAGCCGGGCTGGCCACAGGATGGGGGTGGGAAAGGGGGCACCCCGGGCAGGTGGCTGGGTGCTGGGAGGGATGAGGGGAAAAGAAAAGAGGGCTCCCAGGCGGGAGGGGACTGATTGTCCTAATGGGAGGGGTGCAAAAGGCACGTCAGAAGAGGGGGGGCTTGGAGGGCACACCAGGTCAATGATTTTTCCATCAGGGCACAGTGTTAGGGGGCTCAGTGCCACCACCCATCCACCCCTGGGCTTGGAGAACCAGTGACCCACGAGCCCTTGGCACGATGAGCCCCATTTGAAATATGGATGACAGCCTGCCTCCCCCCACAACCCCATTCTAGCGCCCATCGGCCGGCCTGCCTGCCTCTTCAGGACTTGGGGCTCAGATAAATCCTCAGCAACATGCTGCAGCCCCCCCACACCTCAAGCTGGGGCAGCTGGGGGAAACAGCCAAAGGAGGCAGTAGGTATGGGAAGGTGGGTGGTCCAGCTGCTACCCCCAATAAAAAGTACAAAAAAAAAAAAATCAGCATTTAAAGTGAAATCACAGAGTGAAAATATATCCTCAAACAGCCCCTGAGATCCCCACAGGGGAAAGCAGCATCGGGTGGGAGGCAGGAGAGGCCGGGTGGGCCACCGTCCCTCCCCACCACCCACCCAGGGGCTCCGGGCCTTTGAGTGCTAATAGCCCAGGGAGCCCCGGGCTCAGAAAACAGGGACTTGGGCCCTGTGGAGGGAGGATGGGAGAGGAGAGGTGGTCAGGACCCCAGCACAGGGCTCAGCTAGAGTGCCAGCCTCGGCCAGGCCAGTCCCACCTCAGCCTGGCAGCCTGCTGTGTGCAGGCACGAGTTGCACGGTGGGCATGGACCCACACACAGCCTGGCAGCACACACTTGGTCCCTTCCTATGACCACCTCTTCTGCCTGAGGCTCACCAGAGGGGGACAGGGTTGGGATGCAAAAGCCCTTGGAGAGGTGGCCTCCTCTTTCAAATACCCACTAGGCTCACCTCCTGGCTGCCTAGATGGGGACCATTATTGCTTTAGAGGGACAGGAAAGGGCAAGAGGTGCAGCCTGGGCCAGGAACCCTGACAGGGATGCCTCTCTCACTCCACAGGGAACTCCGGTGGGCCTGAACCTTGCAAATTGACCCCACAGGTTTCATTCCTTTCTCCATGTGGAGAGGTGCTGATGGTGGGGTGGGGCCCTGACCTGCCCCCAGCTAGTCCTGGGGCCCCGTACCAGGCAGCCAGGTGTGCCCAAGGGTAGCCTGGGAAGCAGTCTCTACCCCTCCTGCCTCCCAGCTGGGGTCCAAATCCCAGTCTCAAGATAAAAAAATACTTTGGTGAATTAAAAAGTGCCCAAGAAGGGGATCGGCTTGAGGGGCAGGCAGTGGCGCTCATCAAAGGGCGCTCTGGTCTTTGATAAAGGCAGTCCTCTCGCCCCGGCCCTCATCCTCCTCCGAGTCAGATGGGCATTCCTCCTGCCAGGCCTCAGGAGGCAGCCCCTTGTAGGAGATGAGGCCCCGGTCCATTGTGTACACCTTCACCCCCCGGAAGCTGAAGCCTGAGCGCAGCTGCAGGACCAGGAAGATGGTGAAGAAGATGAGCACGATGAAGGCGCAACTGAGACCAGCCACCACCTCGGGCAGGTGTGAGGGCAGCAGGCCTGCCCGCCTCGGCTCTGTCTCCACCTCCTGGGGCGGTAGTGGGGGCGGCGGCTGCTGAGGTGGTGACTCCCGGCTGCTCTGTCCCTGCTTGGTGCACATCTGATGCACGGGGTCCAGGAAGGTATGGCCGGGGCAGCTGAGGCAGTCTGTGGGGGCTAGCCCTTGACATGTGGCACATGAGTCATGGCAGGGGGTGCAGACACTGGCTCGGATGATCTCCACATCGTTCTCCGTGCTATAGTGTGTGTTGAGGACCTGGGGTGTGAAGCCTGGTGGGCAGTGCTGGACACAGCTCTTCTGGTGCAGGGAGAAGCCTTCCTCACACACTGCAGAAGGAAGGTGGTGTTGTGGGTCAGCTCAGCTGACCATGGTCACAACACCATGGGGCTGAGAACTTTGGGCCCAGGACTGTGGACCATGATAGACCGATGGTTCTGCAGCCTCAAGTGTAGTCCCCAAGGATCCTTGGCACTCAGCCCCAAAACTACGGTCACCCCAAGGGTTCTGGGAACCCTTCAGATCCTTCTTTCTCTTAAAGTTAAGTCTATAGAAGAGGCACCCTGTTTCCAACCTTCAGCCTCACCTCCCCAAACCTCAAACCCCAGCACCCACTACTGACCCACGCAGGCCTGGCTGGACGTGAGAGTCTTGCAGCCACTGCTCTCGGGAGGTGCGGTGAGACCCTCAGGGGCTGTGCCGTGCAGCACAAGGGTGAACTTGGTCAGTGTCCCTGTTCATGAATAGGGAGACAAGAGTTAGAGGGCCCCTGCCTGGCATATTCCAGAGCTGAGAGCTGGTCTGCCTTCCTCCTCCCCTCCCCATAAGAGCCCCCAGTACCGTAGTTATTGGCTTCACTGGTATTTTCAATCTCCAGGACCCACTCCCCAGCTGGGTTCTCATCCCAGGAGTGGGTGGTCATGAAGGCCCAGTCATTAAACCCGTCTGCAGAGTAGTCGTGTGGCCTGGAGGGAAGGAGGCGGCACTTAGCAGTCTGCATGGCCCCAGTGGAGACCAGGCCAGGGCACCATGTCCACACACATGGACTGCACACCCTCACCAAACACAGCATGCCTTCATCTATTTTCCAAGCAGGGGACTCTGGAAAAGCATGAGAGTAACACTCGGGGCAGTCCTGGCTGGTGAGAGGCCCCGTAATACAGGTGGTCCCATAGAAGAAGCTGTTCTTAGAAAGGGGCACCATGCTTGGAAAGAGGGTCAGCAAAGGAGAGGAAGACCTTCAACGAGATGCAGTGGGTTTTAGTGTGTCAGAGATGATGAGGATGGTATAGGACAGGGTTCAGGCTGGCTGTTCACAGGGTTGCTGTGTGACTTGACTCAACAGCACCTAACAACAACATACGGTAAAACTGTCTCTCCACTGGGTATTGATTACCTCGGAGTTTGAGTAACTAAGGGAGATGGTGTGAGGTTGAATGGATGTGAGTAAGTTATGTGGAGAAGGTGGATCAGGTAGGGTGAGGACAGGGCAGGCACCTGGCGGCCAGCAGGGTGGAGCGGGTGCCCATGGGGCTGACCAGATGGATGGCCAAGTCTCCACGGCGATTGTAGGACAGGGTGAGCCTCGCCTGGACATGCTCTAGCCGAGTGATGTAATTGGACTCCCCAAGGCACGCGGTCACAGTCTTCCGCACCTCTAGCCGCTTCCCGATGTCCCTGTGCAGAGAGCACCACGATGGTCTGTCACCTGCTGCCCACCTCCCTGCGTGGTGTGCCTCAGGCTTCGCTCACCCCCTCCCAGTCCATGTCTACTTCTCACTTGGGTTCAGTGAGGATCTCGATGATGCACTTCCGCTGGGGGGGCACTGTTGTCCAGTTCTGGGCCAGGGCCACCATGGCACCAGCATCCAACAGCCCATAGCCATAGGAGTGGCTCACTACAGGGGCAGGGAAAACAAGGTCAGCGGGGAGGCACAGTGACCCTGCTTGCCCCTAAGCCCCTCAACAGGGCCACTCTGCCCTTACCTTTCCGGCCCACACCGTTGGTAGCCCAGTCATTGGCATTGAGGTGGGCTGGCTTTGAGGTCTGTACCACAAGGTGCTGCATGTCCCGCCAGGTGAGGTTCTTACTGCAGAGATGGGGAACAGGCTAGGACTCAGTCCTCCAGGACAGAGCTGGAGCCCAGGTGCTGCCTGACAGAGAGCGGCCACTCAGCTCCCACCACTTACTTTGCCTCCAGGGTGAGTGCGATGATGCCAGCTGCCAACGGGGCTGAAGCTGAGGTGCCCGTGTGTGACTCTGTGCACTTCTGCCGCAAGTCAGTGGTCACCTATCAAGTGGACAATGGTGTTGGGACCTAAGTGAATGGTGGGACCAGAGAGGCCCCTTGCCTGGCCTCCCCACCACCTAGAAGGCCCAGCTCCAGGAATGGCTGGGCAATCAGGATGCTTGGCTTCCAGCTGCTGGCCTGTCAAAGTGCCACGAACAGGGCCCCTGTAGCCTGCAGCTTGCCAGGGAACAAGGATCAAAACAGAGGCTGCTGACTGCTAAGAGCGGCATTTGCTTTTGGAGAATTTCTCCACATCTCTAAGGCTTCACACACAGTGCTGTCGCCCCGAGAGTCTTCCACTGATACTCCACAACGCCTGAGTGGCATGGTCACTCAGACATGTGGAGACCACAGCGACCATGTCCATGTCCCTCCCTCCTGCCTGGAAGCAGACTCACAATTTGCTTCTCGTTCTGGTTGCCACTGCTGTAGGTCGTGGCCAGGGTGGACGAGCAGGCCTCGCTGTACCAGGGCACGTTGCCGAACTGTGTGGCACTGCTGATGGACAGCGTGTAGATGCTGTTGGTGTAGCCATCACAGTTGCAGCTGTCATGTTCCCGGCCCCCGTTCCCCGAGGCCCAGACAAAGATGGAGCCCAAGCCCCCTCGGCCCTGTGGACAGAGTGAGGTGGGGTCACTTAGGAACAGGCCTCAGCAGAAGGGGCTGCTGGAGACTGACTAGGCTCCTTAGGGACCCACTGTATGCCCTCAGCCCCCTGCAAGAGTCTGCGCGGAGCAGGCAGAAGTGTGGTATGTCTCTGTGCATGTGCGCATGCTACATCCAAAGAACACAACAGAGCCCCACAAGATCCTCAGAGGGTGACCTCGTGGGAAAGGGTTTGTGTTTCCTACCCTTTTTCTGTCCTCCTCATCTCTAAATGTTTCAATAAACATGCTCTGTGTACAATTAAAATTAAAGAATAAATACAGCCAAACAGACACTTCCAAGCAGGAGGACCACAGAGAGGAGAGGCAGGCTCCAGAGGGTGGGAAGCAGCTCCAGCGTGGTTCCACGGCTGCCCATGCCCTGCCCCTCACCTGGGTGACCCCCCGGAAGAAGGCCTCTTCAGCAAGTCGGGCTGGCCCATCCACGGTCTTGCCATCATCCTCAGGGCCCCAGCTGGCGCTGTAGATGTGGATGTGGTTGGGGTTCAGGCCTAGTGAGCGTGCCTCCACTGCATCTGTCACCTCACCATCCAGCATACGTACCCCTAGCCACAGAGGGGGGCAGGGAAAGGAATGCTGCGTGGGTCCAGCTGCCAGGGGACACCCCCTAATGCACTCCCAGCTCTGTAGCCCCAAGAGATACGCCAAGAAGGGTAGAGAATGGCACCGGAGCACAGGACCTTTACACAGGGCAACATCTAAGGCAAAGGCGGGTGTGTGGAGGAGACCCTGGTGTTCCCAATCATCTGCCTGACTTAGCAACAGGCCTCTAGCCTTTATAGAGGAGACTTGGAGGCAGACACCCTCCTCCCACAACCACACAGCCTGGATGAGGACGAGTCTGTGGGTTCTCAAAGGAGCAAGTCATGTCTGGTCTCAGG
The DNA here is from genome assembly GCF_000299155.1 of Elephantulus edwardii. NCBI lineage: Eukaryota > Metazoa > Chordata > Mammalia > Macroscelidea > Macroscelididae > Elephantulus > Elephantulus edwardii. The sequence goes on along the minus strand of NW_006399791.1, from coordinate 6,966,301 downwards.
ATGTGTTGAGGATTCAGGGGAACTCCAGGCTAAGAAACACCCCTCTCTGTGCTTTCAGGGGTCCTCAGTACTGAGGGGATAGCTCTTAGAATCCAAGTGGAATATTCACGCAGTCAGGATTCACTGTTGGAAAGTGGCAGAGGGTCCCTTCCATTGACAGGGTTGCTAAGACCACCACCCACCTCCAATGCGGGCATTGTAGGCCACGCCGACACCACAGACTCCATTGTTGGCCACTGCAGCCACTTCACCAGCACACCGTGTGCCATGCCTGTGGGCCATGAGACAGCATTAGTGGAGTGACAGAACATGGCAGACACAGCCTGAGGAGGGAAAACCAGCACCCCCTTAACCACAACCATCCTGCACGCCCCTCCATTCAGCCTTTGGTCATTTTTCCATTCCCTGACCCCGCCCCTGCCACTTGGCACAGATCAACCTCTTAGCTGGGCACGTCTTAACCTAGCTCAGCTCTGCCTCCCCGAGACGAGGAGGGGACAAAGGCCAGGGGCTGACTGTTCCTCACCGGTTGTCATTCATCTGTGTGTATCGAGGCTGGGGGTCAGGGTCCTGGTCATTGACATCGAAGCTGGCCCCAGGATCCTGGAAAGATGTGGCCACAGGCGTGAGCAGCCTGACCCCAGGACAGGGCAGGGAACCCCCAGACACCCTGCCCCAGGAATGCTGCCTCCTTACATAATTGCCTGCCAAGTCCGGGTGGTTCTTCTCAATGCCATCGTCCAGGATGGACACCACGATGCCATGGCCTGTAAAGCCCTGCGCCCAGGCCTCCTTCACATTCAGGTCCCGCTGGGTAATGCCAGACTGCAGAGATAGCACCCCATTACCCCCACACTTATCAGTTGTGAGGATGGGGGTGACTTGAGTCCCCTTCCCACCTTAAGACCACTTCCTCCTCCCATCCCAGCTTGTCTGGGCTCTGCAGAATGTAAAGAATTCTGAAAGGGTTAGCAGAAAGGCTGGGGAGAAGCTGCTCAGGAGAGAGGCCCCACCGACACCCCACTGTGACTGGATGGACTCACTGGGGGTCAGGACCTAGGACCCAGGGAGGCGCCATACCAGGTACCACTGCTGGGAAAACTTGGGATCTGTGGGCTCCAGGTACACGTCTCTTTTGGTCCTTCGCTTTGCCACCTGCTGCTCCAGCCACTGGACCTGTGGAGGAGTGAGGCAGAGATGATGCTGTGGGAGGAGAAGCGGGAGATGAGGCAGGCAGCAGGGGGGCTGGGGCTGCACTCACTTGAGGCTCCCTCCGCAGCCGGATGTGCCGCAGGCGGTGAGGCGACAGGGACCGCTTTGTCACCCCTCGATGCCAGAAGTGGTAATAGTCCCCGAAGATCTGCAACAGAGCAGGGAGATGGAACTGGGCTTTCCATCTGTCAGTCCTTGGGGAGGCGGGGATGGGGGTGGACAGTGGCTGGGAGGGGTGGCACACAGCAGTGGGGGCATCTGCTCCTTGCCCAGGACCCAGAAGAGCTGTGCAGGAGCCTGAGGGGGAGTGGGGAATGGTTTGCTCTGAAGGGGATATACTGGTGGTCCTCTGAAAGGCCTAGGGCAGGGTGGGTTTGACACTGTTCCCATTCCCAAACTGTGCCTACTACACTGGTGCCCCAAGAAACAAGTCCAGTAGCTCCTATTCCAAGGGCTAGAACCCTTATCCCTACTGTTCCCCGCCCCTGCCATATTTCATGCCTAATCCAGGAGGTCCAGCTAAGAACACCTACCTGGCCCAGGTTAAGGAAGCCATGCTTGCGTGCCAGGGTGTCGGCCACATCCTGGCCTCCCGAGATGTGCACGGCCCACGTGTTGGTGAAAACCTTCTGAGCATGGGCATCAGCTGCCAGCAGGACCAAGACTCCTGCTGCTGCGACCACCCATAGCAAACAGGGCCTCAGCTCCATGGGAGGGTAGGTGGCCGGGACCCCAGAGCCCCCTTCTCCTTGGCCTGGTCACAGGGCCTCGGCTCCCTCGTGTCTGCTCACTGCCTGTGGCCCGGGACTGGTTGGCGGGGGCATGAGGCCGAGATGGGAAGGGCTGTGGAGGGAGGATGAAGGCTGCCGGCTCTGAGATGAGAGAGAATGGGAGAAGACTTAGCCTTCCCTGTCAGGCACTTAAGTCACCTTTCCCAGCCCCTCCCAGCTCAAGGCAGACCTGTAAGGGGTTTAGAAGAGAGGGGCGAGGGGAGCTCTGGTGGCCTAGTGGCAAGGAGCTGCAACTACAATCCCAGAGGCAGACGGTTCGAATCCACCAGATGCTCTGCCGGGAAAAGGAGGGACAATCTCCTCCTGTACCAGTCAGATCTGATTTGATGGTACACTCACACAAAAATTAAAAAAAAAAAATTAAAAAAAAGAAGAGAGGGGCGAAAATGAGTTTCTCCAAAGAAATGCAGTCCCCTAGTCCAGCTCCAAGATAGACACTCCCAACACACACAGACACTGTTGCAATTGTACAACTGAGATAAAAGTACCAAAACTTGAGTCATTTCAACAGCTTAATGAATGTGTAAATGAAAAAAAGCAAAAAAAGGATGGATTATATGTATACAATCCAATTTAAATAAAAACCTCAAAATTAAGTATGTATATGTATACATAAGCACAAAACAAAACCTGAAGGACACAGGCTAAAATGGTAACAGTGGTTCTCTTAGGATGCTGAGAATCAGAAACAATTGTTAGTTTTTCTTTGTGCTTTATATTCTCTCCAATTTACCTGGGGGTGAGGTGTATTTTTTTTTTTTTTTAGCCTGGGTATATTTTATAAAAATGGCTTCTCAAACAAGAGATATCTACACAATTAACTAGGGTCTTGTGGTTCAACAAAGGCAACCTAGCCATAGGGAGTCATTGGCACAGTCCCTGGGAGGATGGGGTGGATTGCTCTGTGGGATGGGGACTTTGGGACTATGCCTGTGAATATGGGACCCAAAGTGGGTTTGCTTCTATCTGTGGCCCTGATGTGGCCAGCAGCAAAGTCAGGGGCCCAGGTTCATCTTCCACTGTTTCCAGGGGAACACAGGGGCTACATGACTCTGCTATGCCTGGGCCTGGAGGGCCCTCTGGCCACCCCTATGCTCTCTCCGCGCCCACCAGCCTTGCGTAATTTGAGCCTGGGCAGCCAGGGCAAACAGGCTGCTGAGCCAGGAGCACCAAGGTGAGGCTGAATCAATAGTCTATGTGTTGTTTTTCCTCCTTCAGCAAACAGAGAGCAGGACCTCTCTGCCTGGGGCCACATAACTGTCCCCACATAAGGCCCCTGGTTAGCCAGAGGCCAGTCCTTGGGGGTGGAGGGAAGCTGAAGGGGATCCTACTGAAACCTAAGGCCAAGCACAGTTCAGCAGAGCCCCTGCCCAGAGGGTCCTGGGTACCCATCCTTATGGGACAGCCCCAAAGGAGGCCATTCTATGCTGGGTGGCATAATAAAGGGACAGATCCCTAGCCCAGCCAGGGGTGCTGACAGACCAGACTTGCTCTGACTCCCTTGCTCTCCAGGGCTTCTCTCTGCCACAATGGCATCACTTGAAGCATGCTCCCATCCCAACTGCCATACCCCACCTCACAGGCTGGGGAGACTCTACACACAGTTCCTTGAGTATTTTCAGTTTACACCAAAATAATCTGACAGCTGACAGTGAGAGGCCTCCACAACAGTGAGAGGCCTCCACAGTGTGGCTCCTCCTCACCCCAATGGGCAGAGTCCACAGGGCAGGCCCCAGAGCCACAGCCCCAGGAGGCCTTGGATGGAGTCCAGAAAGCCACCCTAAGCAATGGCTGGGCTGCTGGAGAACCAACCTCGGGGGTAGAGGGACCCCCAAGGTCCCCATTTAGCAAAGGATGTGGGGTTCTAAGGCAGAGCTCTGTGAGAATAAGGCCTCTTTTTCCTGCTTGGGCCCAGAGAACCTGCAAAATCCCACCTGACGACAGTGCTGTGGGCCCTGCTGGTGCCCCCAAATAACGGATGCCTGGGGCTGGCCCTGCTTCTGGCACTGTGAGGACAGAGCTGCCGCTGCCCAGTGTTAAAGGTAATTAACCAACTAGTTAATGACCTTGCACCCAGAAAGAGACTTCAGACAAAAATGCAACAATGCTCCCCACAAAAGAGGACATGCTTCCCTCTGTCCTGTGTGCCTCACATCCCAAGCCATGACAAGAGGCGGGTATGGTTTCGACAAAGCCCTAAAGTACTCAGAGAGTCCCATCTCAGCATATCCCGGAGGAAGGGATTCTCTTACTCTTCCCCCTTCCACCCACCCCCCCCCAAAAAAAGAGCTGGAGCTGAGAACAATGAATGAATGGGCTTCTCCTCACCCCCATCACAGACTCTGACTCACCCTCCGGGTCTCTATGTCTCTCAAATCGAGCCAGAGGCTTGGAAGAACTTCCAGACCCAGCAGCTCACTCTGACACGGGACCAAGGCTCTGGGCTTCAGCCACTGAGCTGGGGGTGCCCTTCTTGGCTGTTTCGCCAGCAGAACCCTCTTTTCCAGTCTGGCAGCCTCCGGAGCAGGGCCAGCTCCCAAGTTGCCTCTACTCCCCTGCCTGCAGCTTCCCAGGCACTGGGGGTCTGGCTGACACGGGCACAGAGCAGGCCACTCCAGGGCGGCCCTGGAGAAACTCAATCCTGTCTCTTTTCAGCAAAGAGCCACCCAGCCAGGTCCTTGTCACAGGCAAAACTGACTTCCAGCCCTTGCTCAACCACCCATTTACTGTATGATCTTAGGCCTAAGTCACTTCCTCTCTCTGGGCCTCAGTTTCCTTGGTGGTAAAATGTGCCAAGCCAGCGGTTTCAAACTTTTGGAAAGCCACAAAACCCTTTATTTAAAAATAAAATAAAATAAAAATCTTATGGGTTAAGTCCACTATAGGAAAGCAGTCAAACCGGGGCTACTCTGTTTAAAGTGAGACCAGGCAGGACATGTCCTGGCCCCTCTCCTGTGCTGTGTCCACACCTGGTCAGCAGTCCTCAGCACTCAATAGGTCACATCACTTGACGTCCTCCCTCCCCCAGGCACATCCCAAGACCACTTTCCACGCGGGGCTGAAAGTCGGAAAGAATTCCAACATTCTTTGCTGGTTGCGGGTCAGCAATCTCATGGCCATGGGCGTGAGGGGTGGTAGGAAGGCAGGTCGTGATGGGACAAATGTCGGCTGTCACACCTATCTGACAAGCAGGCCGCCCCTCGGTCCAGCCACCCCGCCGGGCAGCGGGCAC
>NW_006399791.1:6960226-6960796 GCF_000299155.1 Elephantulus edwardii | reverse complement strand
CCCAGCGCCTCCGGAATCCCGTCCCCATCCCGTCCCCGGCAGGGGCCTCGCCAGCGCTTCCTGAGGTCAGAGGGCTCGCCCTGGGCCGAGCGGAAAAGTACCGGCAGGGGTCGGGGCGCCGAGGCGGGCCAGCACGCTCAGGTGGGCTGGGGCGCCCTTCCTGCTCCGCGCGGCTCCACCTCGCGGCCGGCCCCGGAGCCAGTTCCGAAAGGTCCGGCAGCAGCCAGGTCCCCGGGGACGAGGCTCAGGGCTGCCCCGGCGCCAGCGCCCCAGACCCTCCCGCGGCGGGACGCTCGGGCCGCGGAGCCCGCGCCTCAGGCACGGCGGCCCGGTCCGGCCAGCTCCGCTCGGGCCCAGCTCCCCGGACGCTGCCTCCCCCGGGGCCTCGCGCCCTCGCGGCCGCGCTTACCCTAGGGAGCCCGGGCGGGGAAACTTTTCCAGACGAGCGCCGTGGCGGCTCGGGCGCCCCTCGGCCGAGCTGAGAGCCGGGCGGCGGGGGCCTGGGCTCGGCGCGGTCCCCGCGCCCGGCAGCAGCGTCACGGAGCGGAGGCGGGGAGACAGGCAGGCGCG
>NW_006399791.1:6945450-6960051 GCF_000299155.1 Elephantulus edwardii | reverse complement strand
TGCGCTTCCTCGGCCGTTGCCGCCGCGGCTCCGGCCTGCCGCACCGCCCATGCCGCCGGGCTCCGCGCGCCGGGCCCGGGGTGGCGGCAGGGGCAGGGAGGAAGTGGGCCCGGCGATCCCCAAGCCCTCACGGGCGACCGACGCGTCCCCGAGGCACCAAAGCCCGAGAGTGCCCTGGGAAGGAGGACGCGGAGACTCGAACTCGGAACGCTAGGAATGCGAAGGGCCTTGGGGAGTCCTTCTGACCCCAGGGTCAGCCGGATTCGTTATTGTAGGCAGGCCGGCCCTCTCCCCCAGAACCCCACTCCTGAACCACGAGCTTGGGCAGGAAGGGGTTAAGTGCGTGAGGTACCTCTCTTGCAGCCAGACTCCACAGAGGAAGAGCAGACCTCTCAGTCTTTTCAGGGAGGAGTCACGATTTGATTTGCCTTTATGTGGACAGGTGAATGAATGAGCAGAACAAGTAACCTACCCTCTTCTGGGTTAAAAAAAAAAGGAAAAAAGTAGAACTCTTTTTAAACTATCTTTACAAAAGATAATTCATATGGCAGTCTCTGGGCTAGGCACATAACATTATCGGTTTCTTATGTACATTATTTAATCTACATAATCCTTTCAGGCTGACTTTATTAATCCCATTTCTCAGATAAGAAAACTGAGGTGCACAGCAAAATAATTTGAAGTCCTGCAGGTAGCAAGCAAGAGCCTGAAAGAGACTCAGAATCCAACTTCCTTGCAATACTCCAGGCTACTCTTTCTCCCTAGGCCCCTGCCCTAGAAAACGTCTGTGCCACTTGGCTGAGGCTGCCAGGGCCTGAGCTGAGAAAGAAATGGAGAAATGTGGCCAAGAGCTCCCAAGGCTGGGTTATTCCAAGGTCGCAGTGCAGCCTCTACCCATACCTTCCTGCTTCCAGAAAGATAACCTGGCTTGAATACTGTGTAATCCTGTGGCAAAGAGCCTTGTGGCCGGAACACAGGTTCTGGGATAATGATAAAACTGAACATTGCTGAGGGAGCGCTTACCTAAGCGCCCTTCTCATTTCATCTTTACCACAAACCCTATAAGATGGGGTGCAAATTCCTCTTCAGGACCAAATCAAACCCAGTACCACTGAGTTAGTTCCAACTCTAGTAACATGACAGATTAGAACTGGTCCATCGGCTGCAAATATATATAGGAACAGTCTTTCTCCTCTTTAGAGCAGCTATTGGATTCTATCCACCAACCCTGTTTAACAACGCAGAATATTTTAACCACTATGTTGTGAGGAGAGACCGGTCCTTGGAGAAGGACATCATGCTTGGGAGGGTGGAGGGACCACACAGGACTGGGATAATCGGGATGGGAGTGTCAGAGACAGTGCGATTGGCACAGGACAAAGCCGAATTTAGGGCTGTTGTACATAGGGTCGCTATGAGTAGCTAGCGACTCGACGGCACATAACAACAACAACAACAACCCCACCAGGCCTCCTATGTGTCTCATTACACATTATGTAGTAATATCTACATTTTAAAGAGAAGGAAACTAAGCCAAGAAGACTTAGGTAATATTTCTAAGTTAACTTCCTATAGTTAACAGCAGAGTTAAATCTCAAACTTGGCTTCAAATACCTGTGATAGTGTTTTTTGTATTAAATTTCTCAGAGCCTTGATATATCTGTAAGATGAAGATGACTAGTTGCTGCGGAATTCATCCCAACTCCTGGTGACCTTACGTGTGCGTCACACAAAGCTTTTCTAGTCATTAAATTTTCAGAGGTGAACCAGGCCTTCCTTCTGAGGTGCCTCTAGGTGGACTTGGACTCCCCAGCCTGGATTAGAAGCTGAGCACGTAGCACTTTGCACCACAATGAGCATGATTTCTGTTATACATTGTTGTTGTTAGGTGCCATTGAGTCACCTGTTACACATGGCAACTGTGAGCAGTGCATCAGAACCTTTCCTCAGGATCTCTGATACGCTCGAGCCCATTGTTGTAAAAGGTGTATAGATAGGGTCATTGTTACAAGTAGGGTCCTGAGAAGTGGGAGCTGGCTCAGCCCTAACAACACAACAGGAACTTGGAAATGGAAGGTACCTAAACTCTCACAAATGCTGCAAAATCTGGAAGCGGACAGGTGCAGGGTCGGGAATGTGGCTTCCCCAAAATTCTGACAAGGAGCTTAGACTCCTAGGGGCCACCCTGCAGTTGATGCCACCGAGAAGCTCTGCCACAGTTGGACGAACAATACTTTCCTCCATCGTCAGACAGAGGCAGGAAATGAGTCACAGTTCTTCCTTAATCTGTGAGCAAGAGAACCCCGTTGAGGGGAAATAGGGACAGGGCTGGCCCCACCTAGCCCTGGAGTCCTTAGTGCCCTTCCCACTTGCCCTCTGACCAAGAGGAGAGGTCAAACCCAAAGAAAGCAATACTGTCTGCTCCCAGTGTCCGTGCCCTTCCTGGAAGTTGTTCCAGGAGACCCAAGAGGGCCTCTGAAGGAGGGCGCACACTCAGCTGATTCCCACCCAGATGGCAGCACCAGACCCTCCCAGCTTCTTGCTCAGGGTCCTTGGCAGGAGGCTGGAGTTTAAACAGTTGCTCAGTGGTGTATCACTGAGGGGGTGTGGGAGGAGGCGGGCAGGTGAGCTGTCCCTGCCTCACTCATACCTTCCCTCTGTCCCTCGTGTGTTTTGATAATGTCCCATAACATGGTATTTTCACAACAGTTCTGCTAAAATAACCCCACAAAATGTGAAAGCCCTTCTTTTTTTTTGTTTGTATTCTTTTGTCTATTTTTGTTGTCCTTATTAAGTAATAAAAACTTAATTTTGCTTGAAAATCCAAAAGATACTTCAGAGTTGTTTTTTGGGGTCCCTCCCCTTTCAGAGCATTGCTACAACATTCACTTTTAATACACCATACTTTTGTATTCTGGAAAGCCCTTCTTGAGACCCCAACCTCAGGAAAGAATCAAGCCTTGTCCCAGCTGGTGACCTCTAACAGCTGTTGTCATTATATATAAGCCCTGTGAGCAGGTATTGTTCTTATTATCACTTCTAGGCCACTTATCTGAGGCTCCTGGACTGAATGCCCTGGGGGCCTCAATTCTTCGGTATAATCAGCTGTTCCTGGGATGGGACCTTAGCAACAAAAGATGTGGCCAAAACCCCTGGAGAAATAGGAGTGGGGACAACCTGGCCAAGAGAAGTAGGGCCTGAGGGGCTCCTAGCTTCCTGTCAGGGCTTCTGGAAGCAAGTCTCCCCAGCCAGGCCTCTCTTTATCTGAGCATGGGGCCTTAAAATTAGGAAGCTCTAGAGAGTAACTATACCCCTAAATGCACCCTGTCATCCTCATCTTCAGTTACAACCTTATTGCCTCTTAGGGTACTCTTGGTTTCCCTTCTCTCAAAACCTCATCCTCATTCTCAGTCATCGTAAAGCCTTCAACAGCAGCCTCTATAATTGGTTTTAGTAAAAATGTCTACACAACATCCATACAGGCATACAACACAGTTTGCTGGGTATTTTCAAGGAGATGGTGGAGTTGGAGAAACTTTCAGCTGCTTCTGCAATAACTTTTATCATAATAATTTCAAAATTAGACCCCCAAGTACCACACCACTGAATAAAGCATGCTCGTACTTCACCATCCAAAACACCTGGGACCTTTCCAGTTCCAGCAACTTCTCCCTGTGGCTTCAGGCTGCTCCTCCCTAGTCCAAGGGCAGGGCTCTTCCAGGTCTGGCTAAACCACTTTGGGAAAACCTTTATATGACAGGCAACCAGGGTGTTTGTGGGTGGGGGGAGGAGCTAGCAGTGACTTGGCGGTGACATATGTGGTCAGCTGGGATTGGATCCCAGCAGGGCCGGCCCTTCTCATTTTCCCATTTACTGGGGCTGGGGCTACACTTGCCTTTTACCTGCTGACGCCATGCATCTTGTTCTCATAGTTTCTTGCTGATTTTAATGGTTTCTTTCTGCCAGCCCAATGCTCTCAGTGCCCCACCAGTGTTACCGCAACTGTTGTTAGGTGCCTCCATCTGACTATGACTCAAAGCGACTCAATGAACACCAGATCCGATGGGAAACTTGCTCTGTCCTGAACCATCTTCATGTCTCTGTCATGTGCAAGCCCATCGTGGTAGTCACTACGTCCGTCCATCTCATTGAAGGTATTCCTCTCTTTGACCTTTCACCTTTCCCAGTATGATGTCTTTTTCCAGGGACTGGTCCCTCCTGAAAACATTCTCAAAATCTGACGGGTGAAACTTTACCCCTTTTGCCTCTAAAGAGCACTCTGGCAGCTCTTCGCCCAAGCACATTTTTTCGTTCTTTTGGGAATTCATGGTATGTTCAAGACTACAATTGTGGTGGTGGTTGTGTAGTGTTAAGTACTGACTCATAGCTGACCCTCCAGCAGGTTTTCAGAAGCTGTAAATCATACAGGGGAACTCTGGTATTCTGCTGGTTAAAGAGTTGTGCTGCCAACCCAAAGGCAGGGAGTTCAAATCCATCAGCTGCCCTGCGGGAGAATAAAGGGCAATCTCCTCCAGTGTGATTTCTTGCCTCTGAAACTGGCTAAAGGGTCAGCAATGAGTCAGTTCTGATTTGACAGTACATAGCAACAGCAGCAACAACAAATCAACCAGGAGGAGATTGCATTATCTTTCTCCTGAAGAGCAGCTAGTGGATTTGAACTATGTGTCTTTGGGTTGGCAGTGCAACTCCTTAACACTAAGAACTTAACACCAGAGCTCCCTAATACCACAATTACTCTGGGTCCAGTCTGCACCTGCTGAATGCTGAAAGCTGAGTCGCTTTAGCTTGTCTCGGGGAAACCAGAGACCACATCTGATAGAGTTAGAAGGAGATTCTGGACACGTGTGAGCATCTTGAATCTGGGATCTCCACTGGCCTTCAACAAGCTACCGTTCCTTCTTTTGATCTAGAAAGGTAAAGTCATCAGGATTTCTTGTTAAGTTTTTCTGTTTGTCACCTGGAGCCCAGGGTTTATCAGCATCAGCACTATTGATATTTTGGGTCAGGTAATTTGGCCTACCGGTAAGAAACTGCCCTGCAATCCTGAAGGCATGTGGTTTGAACCTACCATCTGCTCCACAGGAGAAGTATGGGCAATCTCCTCCTGTGTGATTAACAGCTTCTGAAAACCTTCTGGAGGGTCATCTGTGGGTCGGTTCCGACTTGATGGTACTCAACAACAAACAACAACAATCATTTGAGAAACTAAACTTTTGGATGAAGAACATGGCATCAGGCTAGGAGGAAGACTCATCAATAACCTGTGTTCTGCAGATGGCACAGTGTTGGTCACTGAAAGTGAGAAAGACTTGAAATGCTTGCTGCAGTTCAATCTTCAATATGGATTACACTCAACATCAAGAAAACAAACTTCCTCACCACTGGGCCAATAGGCAACATGATGGCACATGGAGAAAAGAGAAATGGCAATGATTTCACTGTACTTTAGTCCATAGTCAACACCATTGGTACCAGTGGACCTCTCCAAAGTACTAATGAGCAATTTTGTCAGTGCCCGATCCAAGCCATAGTCTTTTTGGTTGTTGTTGTTGTTGTTGTTTTGTGCCATTGAGTCGCTTGTGACTCATAGTGACCCTATGTACAACAGTTCTAAACCTTTTTCTATCCTGTGTCAACCTTCTTGTCTCTGACACACCTACCCACATTACCCCAGTTACATGGAGGGTCTTCTTTTGTGCTGTCTCTCCACCCTCCCAAACATGATATCCCTCTTCAAGGACTGGTCCCTCCTTGGCAACATGCCCAAAGTATGTCAGACAAAGCTTCAGAATCCTTGCTTCCAAGGAGCAGCCTGGTATCTCCTCTCCAGGATGAACTTGTTCTCCTAATACTCCATGGTATATTCAATACTCTTCTCCAGCCCCACAGTTCAAAGGCTTCAATTCTCCTTCTATCATCCCTAGTCATTGCCCAGCTTTGTGACATGTAGCAAGTAATTGCAAAGACTACTTGCTATGCTATGTATTTGAAAGTTGGATAGTGACTAAAAGTGTTGAAAAAGTATACTGAATATCCCTTGGGCTGCCAAAAAAGCTAATAAGTCTGTCTTGAAGAAAGTGTGACCAGGGTGCTCTTTAGAGGGAAGGACGGTGAAGCTTTGTCCTGTATACTTTGACTATCTTGTTAGGAGGGGCTAGTCTTTGGAAAGAGGTATCATGCTTGGAAAGGGCGGAGGGCTAGCAAAAGAGGAAGACGTCAATAAAATGGATTGACATAGTGATTGTAACAATGGGTTTCAGAACATCAAAGAACCTGAGAAAGGTGAGATAGGATAGAATTTAAATACATTGTTCATAGGGTCACTATGAGTCACAAGTGAGAGTGACTAAATGTCACTCTCAGGGCTATCAGCTGTGAGACAACCCACAATGTCTTTCAGCATGGCCAAATAATTCCCAGGGGTCAAAATCACCTGGGCTGAGAACCACCAATCCAGAGTGGGGAAGGGTGTGCAGTGATAATTGTGTGGGGGTGGGGGAGATGGCATCTTGGGTTGTCTTCTGGGAACTGTGTGCTCAGGCAGCTGGCAGTGAAGGACAGAACCCCAAACCGCCTGGTATGGCAGCACAACAATGGGACCATTTAGAGAGCAGGGCAAACAGTCTTGTACATCTTGATGGCAAATGAAGACAGGGCGTTCAGTGAGGAATGCTAAAGCTAATGCTGAATTAAGGAAAGGATCAATCATGGTGATCATGTTCTGTTTACTAAGGTGTAGAAGTGAGGGAGACATCTTAGCATTCAATATGTATTTAGAAAGCAGACCAGTGGTTGCTTGAGGGGAGAGTCAGGAGGACTGATGACAGAGGGGGAGGGGCTTGGGGGAGTGAAGGCTGTGTTCATCATCCTGATTGTGGGCTTGGCTTTATATGTGCATGCATAAGTCAAAGCATATCAGATTGCACACTTTAAATATGTACAGTTTATGGTGTGTCAATTATGCCTCAAATAAAAAGCTACTCTCAAGAGTTCCTCAGTAGAGTAAATTATTTAAATGATGATTTCATCTTACTTGGATCCATGATCAACACCCTTGGTACTAGCAGTCAAGAAATAAAAAGATATATGGCATTGGGACAATCCGCTGTCAGGGACTCCTCCAAAATGCTGAAGGGCAATGATGTCAATTTAAAGACTAAGGTGCATCTGATCCTAGCCATGGTCTTTTAGAATACTTGCAATTGAATGACTAAGGATGACAGAAGACGAATTGATGCCTTTGAGCTGTGGTGTTGGAGAAAAAGTGCTGGATCTCTCATGGACTGCCAAAAGAACAAACAGATATGTGACGGAGGAAGTGAGACCACGTTACTCTTTAGAGGCAGGGATGGCGAGATCTCACATACTCTGGGCATGTTGTTAGGAGGAAAACAGTCCTTGGAGATGGAAATCATAATAGAAGAGGTAGAGGATCAGTGTAGGAGAGGAAGACCCTCAATGAGGGATTGTAACAATGAACTCAAGTATCTCAGAGATGGTGGGGATGGCATGAGACAAGGCAGCGTTCAGATTGCTCTTTGTATGAGTATGAGTCTCAGTCGCCTTCATGGCACATAACAACAACAACTGAAAGGCAAGGAGCTCTGGTGGCATAATCTGTAGGGAGTTGAATTGCTAACTTAAAAGCCACCTCTCTAGTTTGAATCTCTCGGCAGCCACATTGGAGAAAGCTGGTTGGACCATATCCTTCAGTCTCAGGAGCCTGGTGAATGGTCAGCTATGAGTAGGTTCCAACTTTGTGGCAATAAGGTTTTTGATAATCAAAATTTAGAGGCTTAAGACCACCAGAGGTGCCTCAGAAGAAAGGCCTGCCAATCTGCTTCAGAAAGATCACCACCTTCGAAAACCCTGTGGGTAAATGTCAGTGAATTATACATGTAGACACTGTTGAATCGATGTATATTCTACTGTGTACGATCTCAGCAACAACAACAGATTATTAATAGAGCTTTGCACATTACAAGGGAGCAGTGCATTACAGATTTGATTGCTAGCTTTGTACATTACAAGGGGGTATAGTACATTACACATTGGAGGTTGGTGGTTCAAATCCATAAGCCACTTTGAGGGAGAAAGACAGGCAATCTGCTTCCTTTAAAATTTGTAGCCTAGAAACCCGATGGAGAGGGGTTGCCATAAGCTGGAATGGACTCAGTGATAATGGGTTTGACTTGTGTGTGTCTGTGTGTGTGCATTACAGATATGCGACTATAGTTATTCAATAGAATCTGAAGAACAACCACAAATACAAGAAAACGCTATGGGATACAGTTTACTCTGATACACATGAGGATGTCTAAGTCAGAATCTACTCAATAGCAATTATTTTTTTCAAGTGTTGTAGAAGATCTGTTATGTGGCAGTGAGGAGAGACTTAGATGCTGAATTATGACAGTCTTTTTTTTACGCTATTCTGAGCCCCCATTCGCTGGCCTTTTAAAGCTTTTATTAATTGTGCTGCGTGAGCCGACATGATTTTCCTCTAGTGCGTGCTGACTTGTTGAGAGGCACAAAGGAGGAGCACCTCAAGGTGAAAGGACGGGTTCGGATGCCTCCCAAGAATCTGAGGATCGCTACAAGGAAGACTATTTCTGGGGAAAGTTCCAAGATCTGGGACCGTTTCCAGATTAGGATCCACAAGCCATTCATGAACTTGCACAGTCCTTCTGAGATTGTCAGGCAGATCACTTCCATCTGCATTGAGCCTGGAGTGGAGGTTGAAGTCACCATTGCAGATGCCTAAAACAACCATTTTAATAAATTGACTATCTGTTGGTTAAAAAAAAAACCCAACAACTTATTATGAAATTGCTTAGAGTTGGTTTGGCTTTTGTTCTTTTTTTCTTGTTGTATACCATCAAGCCGGATCTGACTGGCATAGGAGGAGATTGCCCCTCCTTCTCCAGCAGAGCATCTGGTAGATTCGAACTGTGCACCTTCAGAATTGCAGCACAGCTTTTTGCCTCTAACTAGGCCACCAGAGCTCCCTTTGGAATGGCTTAGAGTTTTATCATTGAAGAGCATTCTTTTTAAAATTCACTATGTGAATAGTGAATTTGCTATGCAAAGTAGCCCATTTCCTGATCCTTCAAGATAAATGAGGCATCACTGGAATAGTTCAAAAGATAATAGGGGGGAAAAAAAAGAAGGAAAGGATGGTGGATCAAAAGGTTGGCCAAGGAGACTGTTCCGAGGTCTGCTGACTGAGGCCCCAGAGGTGTCGTCCAGCCTCGGGGAAGCCTCAAGAGTCTTTCCGTTGGATGATGCTATCAAGCCAACAGGTCTGGAACAGCATTCATTACCAAGGGCTTGGGGAAAATAAAATAACAAATGTCTTGCTGTTTGCCAGGAAAGGAACAGATGATTCTGGAAATTACAGGCTCCTTCACTAACTTTAATCCCTAAAATAAACATCGTAGGGGAAAAAGTCAGCTAATACCAAGAAGAGGGCAGGTGCAAGCCTCAGTGTGGCAAGATACACCTGGGCTGCCGGGAGCATTTGCGGGAGTCTGCTGCCTGTGCCAGCCTGCACAATAAAGGTGCCCGTGCTAGTGCCGCGCAGAGGGGTGGACTTGGCAGGGAGGAATGCCAAGAGATGACTTGGAGCAAGAACTGTGGGCAGCAAGTGATGAGGACCCTCACATGGATGGTACAAATGCTTCTTAGCTGACCTTCAGAGTGGCCGGAGGAGCACTGTGTGAGGTGGAGGTGAGTGGAAACTAGGCAAAAGGAGTTGTGATGGCAATCAGTGATAGGAGATAATAATCATTCATTTCTCAGATGTTCATTGGATGTCAGGGCCTCTTCCAGTAAAATAAGGGCCAAGATGACAGCTCTCACAGTGCTCAAGTTCACAAAGCTCAAGTTCTCACAGCTCTACACAGGAGACACCGTTGGTGAATGTCCTAACGTTTCACATGGCTGATAGACTTGGGGAAGTTGAATAACTCATAAATCAGTAAGAATGTTGTGAGCTCTTGAATAGGCCTGGGAAGGGGAGGCAACCCATCCGGTCTGGGAAGCAGGGAGTCCCTGCCAGCTCCTTCAAGCATCGCTGGACCTAGAATCCTATAGTCCAAACGCATGGGGCATTTTTAGCAGAAGACTTGGCAACAAAGGAGATGCTTTGAATTAGCAGCTAAAACGCAAAACACTCAAAGAACCTTCTATGTCAGGAATGATCTATGGGCTTTGTACTAATTACCTCATTGCTCATAGCAACCCTTGACACTCAGCTCAAACCTTTTGCCATCGAGTTAGACTAACTCTTACTTGAACACTCTTTGCAGGAGACTGTAAATAGCACAGAAGATTGTCCGTCTTTCTCTCGAGGAGATGCTGATGGATTTGAACCACCAGAGAGGCACCACCTTTGGGTTGGTAGCATAACTCCCTGCAGACTTCTCCACCAGGGCGCTCTCACAATCCTTGAGGCAGGTACTATTATCATCCTCATTTTTTGTATTAAGAAACAGAGGCCGGGAGAGCTTGCTAGGAGTCAGAGTTAAGAAGAAGGTCCACTGTCTCAGATTTAAGGCCATCTTGCTCAAGACCTCCAAACTATGAGAGCCAAGAAATGAAGCACAAAAGATGAGATAGAGGTCCAAGAAAATGCTAGTGCATGTACCCTTAGGAGTACAGAATCCCAGAGGCCAGCCATGCTGCACACTCATGCCTGCATGTTACTGTCTAGAACATCTGTCTCAGTGGATCTAGAACTTCCATTGCCATCAATTGCCATGAACACCTCTGAGAGGCCCACCTTGCTCCTTACAAATCAGCCCCTTTTGATCTCTTGCCCGGAACCTGTGATATTCTGGGTTAATTCTGTTGTTAGTTGTAAGTGAAGGTAATATGAACAACAAATCATCTCCTCTGCTATCTTAGCTGAAGAAACAAGTTGAGGTGGGGGGAAAAAGAGGAAGGAAGCTTTGAACCTGGTAGTGAGAGTGGAGAGCCCACACCATCCTTCTGCTTTCTGCCACTCAAAGAGGATCAAACTATGATTGAACCAGATACTTCTTCATTCGGGCATCCTGATGAGAGTGGCTTAGATGGGATTCATGTTTACATTTTTCTTGGCCAAGACTCATTTACCTTCATTCTTATGGAAGCACATGCTGATTTTTCTGTACTTGTGCCACTGATCTATTAACCTGAACCACAGAAACCTTTCTCCACTCAGCCCTCCACGTTCACCCAAATTTCAGTGGAGGCAATACTGTGCTCAAGACTGGTAGGGTGCCCTGGGAGAATGACTGCCCTGCGCTTCAGGTTCCTCTTCTGTATTGTGGTTGTTGTTATGTCGTGCAGGACTCACAGTGAGCTTATGGACAATAGATCTGAACCCTGTCCTGTCCTGCACCGTCCTCCTCGTCTCTGACACACATGAGCCTGCAGCAGTCATCACGTCAGTCTATCTTGTTGAGGGTCAGCCTTTCTTTTGCTGATCCTCCACTTTTCCCCAAGCATGATGTCTTTTTCCAAGGAATAGCTTTCCTAAAAACATGCCCAAAGTGTGAGAAGCAAAGCGTTGCCATTTTTTACTCCAAGGAGTACTCTGGCTGTACTTTCTCTAAGACATATCTATTTGTTCTTTTGACAGTTCATGGAATATTCAGTACTCTTCTCCAAGACTACAGTTTAAACACATCGATTCTTCTTCTGTCATCCTTATTCATTGCCCAGCCCTCAGACACATAGCAAATGATTGAAAAGATCATGGTTTAAATCAGGCTCACCTTAGTCTTTAAACTGACACCATTGTTCCTCAGTACTTTGGAAAGGTCCTTGACAGCAGACTTTCCCAATGCAGTTTGTCTCTGATTTCTTGATTGCTAGTGTCGAGGTTGGTGGATCTAAGCGAGATGAAACTGTTGATGTCAACAGATCCCCCGCCCCCATCATGATATTGCCTATTGGCCCAGTAGTGAGTGAGGATTTTTTGATGTTGAGATGTAATATTGAAGGCTGTATTCTTTGGTCTTCTTCAGCAACCTTTTCAAGTCCTTCTTACTTTCAGCAAGCAAGATTGTGTCATCTGCATAAGACAGGTTGTGGTGTGTCTTCCTTCAATCCCGATGCCACATTCTTCTTCATAAACTCTAAGTTTCTTGAATGTTTTATTCAGCATAAGATTGAATAGACATGGAGAAAGAATACACTTCTGACACACAACTATCCTTTTTTTTAAACATTCAACAACTTTCTTTATTTAAAACAATACTATGTTTCCTTGCTCTGTTTGGACAACCGTGTCTTCATCAAAATATAGGTTTCACATGAACACAATTCAGAACACTTGTTTTGGGATTTCCATTCTTTTCAATGCTGGCCACAGCTCAACACAAATGCCTTTGCATAGTCAGTAAAACAGACATTTCTCTGCTTAGAGACAAGACCTATATGACATTAGCAATGATATTCCTGGTGCCATGGCTTCTTCTAAATCCTATGTAAAATTGCTAGCATTTCTCCGTTGATGTACTGTATTAGCATTTAATGTTGTGGTGGTTGTTAGGTGTTATCAAGTCCCTACACATCTACCTTGACCTTACATATGACAGCGAGACAGTGCAACTCAAGGTCTCCATTGTGCTGGGAAGCCATTGTTACAGACCCAGGGTTGATCTGTCTCCTGAGGATCTTCCTCTTTTTCTTTATCAATTGTAAGGGATCAATCCCTTTTGATAACATGTCTAAAATACGGGAAATGTTCTATGGGGTTGTCAGGTGGGGCCAGTTCTTGGGAAAAAACATCATGCTAGGAAGACCCTGAAGGAGAAAATTGTCACAATGACTAAAAGTGAGGGTGGGGAAAGACAGGGCAAGGTTCAAACCTGTGGTTCTTGCAGTTACCATGACCTACAACAACAACAGGTCACCAGAGGTGCTCACGGAAATCCTGATCAGGAGCCCAGGAGCCAGGCTGCTTGAGGTCAAGTCAGGACACATCTTCCTCCTGAGGGAGGACACTCTGTAAGCTGACTGCCTGGGGGGGGCGGGTTATGACTCCTCAGCATTTGCCTAAACGCTGGCTTTCCTGGATTTAGCTCTCCTCTCACCACTGCTCCCTTTCCACTGCTGTTGCACCATCTTTGTTTCCAAGACAGCAAACCCGCCGACCTCCTTGCATTGCCATCCTGCTCAATAATAGCCCTTGGGATGGCCGGCTTTCTTGGAGGCCCAAGTGGTATCTTGTTTTCATTTTTTAAGCTTTCTTCCCTTTTGACCTGTTGCCTCCTAGGTCAGAGGTCAGAGGACAGCCCTCTGAGGTAATGCTTCTTAACTTGTTCACCTGACCTGCAGAACATGTGGCTAGCTTGTTGAGGTAGATCAGGCTGAGAGAGGCTGGCCTCAACGCTGCCAGCCTGGGTCCTGATGCCTGCTGGGGTGAGAGAGTTGCTGAGGGCTTGACAACCCATTCAAGTACCCAGTTGGCATTGCCTCTGAGGGGCCAAACTCTGGCATCTAAGCACATGGAGGACAGTGCTTAGTGCCTCCAATGGTCACATCCACTGCTGTGCTCGCTCAGCTCTCTCCTCACTGGGTTCTGGCAGGGCTGATCTGAAGGACGATGTTTAGGAAAATTACTCTCCTGGGAAGCAACAGACGTCTTTCTAAGTACTGCATTAGATCTCCAATTTGAGCCATATATGTCGGGGCTCCCTTTAGGACAAAAGAGAAGCCCTGCAGACTGTGAGTGCTGGTGTAAATTCTTTTTATGTGAGGCATACATTCCTTCTTAGAGCTTTTTTGCAACCCTTGGTCCAAATGAACAAGTCATGCACCATCTAAAGGCCACAACTCTCTCCATAAAATCTATATAATCCAATCTTGCTTCTAATTTGGCCCCTCCTCGCCTATGTCCCTGCTACACCCGGGCACCAATTTTAGTTAGATCTACTCTATCCTTTTCCAAGTTCAAAGAGTTTCCAGAGGCCAGAGACGGAGTTCCGCCACCAGAGACGGAGTTCCGCTGCCAGACAGGCCGGGAAGAGACCCAGGAAGAGCAATAGTCAGCCATCCACCGCAGAACTCCAGAGGAGCGAAGACTACCCGCCACTGTGTGACCCCCCTGCAGCGCACACCTGTGTGACCACCGACACAGGGTGCTGCTGCATAATAAAAAACCAGCAGTGCCCAAGCCCCGCCCCCACCTCTTGGTGGTAGTGTCCAAGCCCTGTGCTCCTTACCCCACTAGTCCCTTGCTTCCACGCACCTCAGGCCCCACCACAGCCCCGTGACATCAGGGCACCACCGCGGATCCAGCCATCACCTGGAGCTATCAACTGAGCTGTTGTGGAACTAACCTGGCAGAAGAAAGGCTGGTAGGATCTTATCTGTGTTCACTGGGGCTGATTATATGGGAGAGCACCTAAGGGTGTGCCCACAGGTGGGGAAATTGGCCAAGCTCTCTTGGGTTCCCACCCAAAACGAGCCAGCCAGCTGGCTTCTGTGAACTCTGCAGACCAGCCAGAGGCTAGTGGGTTGGTGGGAAGTTGACCTTGACTATTCGGATCCTGTCGGATCCAGGACCCTGCTGGAGCAGGGGCTGTT